>NC_074693.1:27873527-28126027 GCF_029448725.1 Salvelinus fontinalis | reverse complement strand
TGCAGTGAAATGCTGATGTTACCAGCTCTTAACAATGCAGTGAAATACTGACGTTACCAGCTCTTAACAATGCAGTGAAATGCTGATGTTACCAGCTCTTAACAATGCAGTGAAATGCTGATTTTACCAGCTCTTAACAATGCAGTGAAATGCTGATTTTACCAGCTCTTAACAATGCAGTGAAATACTGATGTTACCAGCTCTTAACAATGCAGTGAAATACTGACGTTACCAGCTCTTAACAATGCAGTGAAATGCTGATGTTACCAGCTCTTAACAATGCAGTGAAATACTGATGTTACCAGCTCTTAACAATGCAGTGAAATACTGACGTTACCAGCTCTTAACCATGCAGTGAAATACTGACGTTACCAGCTCTTAACAATGCAGTGAAATGCTGATGTTACCAGCTCTTAACAATGCAGTGAAATGCTGATGTTACCAGCTCTTAACAATGCAGTGAAATTCTGATGTTACCAGGTCTTAACAATGCAGTGAAATGTCAAATCATTCAAAAAGAAATTATTGAAACATAAAAACAGACCATGCTGTGTCTGTGCAGTATAAAAATCAGTCTATTCATTATAATTAATTAGCTATGAAATTACATCTGGCTATCACTATCTCAATATTATGCCCATCATGATCTCAAGATTATGGCCCTCACTATCTTAATATTATGGCCATCACGATCTCAATATTATGGCCATCACGATCTCAATATTATGCCCTCACTATCTCAATATTACAGTGTTTCTCATATCTCCATTACCTTTAAGGTCCAATGCAGCCAGTTGTGTTCATCTCAATATCAAATCATTTCTGGGTAACATTTAAGTACCTTACTGTGATTGTTTTCAAAAAAAGGCCTCCTGTGTGGTGCTGCTGTCTAAGGCACTGCATCGCAGTGCTTCAGGCGTCACTTCAGATCCGGGTTTGATCCCAGGCTGTTTCACAACCGGCCGTGACTGGGAGTCCCATAGGGCGGTGCACAATTGGCCCAGCGTCGCCCGGGTTAGGGGAGGGTTTGGCCCAGCGTCGCCCGGGTTAGGGGAGGGTTTGGCCCAGCGTCGCTCGGGTTAGGGGAGGGTTTGGCCCAGCGTCGCCCGGGTTAGGGGAGGGTTTGGCCCAGCGTCGCCCGGGTTAGGGGAGGGTTTGGCCCAGCGTCGCCCGGGTTAGGGGAGGGTTTGGCCAGGGGTCTTTACTTGGCTCATCGCGCTCTAGCGACTCCTTGTTGCTGACCGGGCGCCTGCAGGCTGACTCAGTTGAATGGTGTTTCCTCTGACACATTGGTGCAGCTGGCTTCCGGGTTAAGCGGGCGGGTGTTAAGAAGCGCAGTTTGGCAGGTCATGTTTAGGAGGACGCATGACTCGACCTTCGCCCCTCCCGAGCGCATTGGAGAGTTGCAACGATGAGACAAGATCAGAATTGGATATAACGAAATTTGTTTCTTAGCAAAAATACATTTCCAAGATAGAATTTTGCTTGGATTGTCTGGGAGTGGTCTGAGTGGGGAGCAGAGAACTAGCTCTCTCTTTCATGTTGGTCTATTAACCTGTTTGGGCTGCAAGCCCGACGTCGGAACGAAAATGACAACAGCTGCAGGGCGCGAAATTCAAAATCTATTTTTTAAAAATATTTAACTTTCACACATTAACAAGTCCAATACAGCATTTGAAAGATAAACATCTTGTCAATCCAGCCAACATGTCCGATTTTTTAAATGTTTTACAGAGAAAACACCACATATATTTATGTTAGCTCACCACCAAATACAAAAGTGGACAGACACGTATGAATATGATTATGATGTATGAATTATGATTCAAGTAGCATGCACAAGCCAACCGAAATAAACTAAAACCAACCTAAAGAACCCAGAAAAAACTACCTCAGATGACAGTCATATAACATGTTACACAATAAATCTATGTTTTGTTCATAAAAAGTGCATATTTTAGCTATAAATCAGTTTTACATTGATGCTACCATAAATGCTACCACATAGCTACAGTCTGAATCCAGACGGGAGTAGCCAGAGAAAATACATACACCAACGTCGACTACTAATTACACCTCATAAAACATTTCAGAAAAACATATGGTGGATAGCTAATGAAAGACAGATATCGTGTGAATAAAGCCAATATTTCCGATTTTTGAAGTGTTTTACAGCGAAAACACAATATATCGTTATATTAGCTAACAACATAAGCTAGCATAAGGCAGCACTAGCATAAGTCAAGCGCTAGCCTAGCACAGTTAGCACAGTTAGCATACAACAGTTCGACAGATATATGAAAAAGCATCCCAAATTGGGTCCTTATCTTTGTTGATATTCCATCAGAATGTTGTAACGGGGTCCAATGTCCAGTACAGTCTTTAGTTGGGTTCCAGAACGAAATATTTCCCTCTTTGGTTAGCAAGCACCACGGCTATGCGGCGCTAAACTTTCTGTCTTCAAAACATTCTTCCAAAACATCACGTCTAAAGTCCAGAATAAATTGCAAAAATATAATTAAAGTATATTGAAAAAACATACTTTAGGATGATTTTGTGACATGTATCAAATAATATCGAAGTCAGAGATCATATTCACCGTTATCGACCTTCTTCCAGTAGCCGAGACCAAATTCTGTTTCGCGCCCGGAATTTTTTTTTAACTGCGCAGGTCTCACAAGAAGGTGTGGTATTCAGTCCATGGACGAGATATTCGACTCCTTTCAATTCTCACTTCCGCATTACACCCTGATGAAGGCGTGTGACGTGTTTCTACGGTCCTAAGTGTAATGACCTTTTATAGACAAGGTCTTAAAGAGACACATCGCATTTTGGAAATCTCAATTCGGCTGGGAGAATGGCTGTAAAAATATTTCTGTTCGACTTAGAGAAATAATTCAAACCTTTTTAGAAACTATAGACTGTTATCTATCCAACAGTAGTAAATATATGCATATTGTAAAATAAAAAATTTCTTAAGAGGCCGTTTGAAAATGTGCACATATTTTCCAGTTTTTTCAATATTCACCCTGCAGCCACAACAAACTAATTTACTGCCATGTCACCAGGCAGGCCAAAACTCCATCCCACCAAAACATGCTGAAATTTCAGACCATCTTTTCAGACTGCTCTTACACTAAAATGGCATTATCATAATTTCTGTTGCTCTTGGAAAATGGTCTCGAATCTGAGGTCAGTGTAAAGGCAAGTGGTTGACTCGTGGTTTCCTGGTCACCTTAGTGTTCTCCTCAGACAGGGTGAGTCTGTGGTGGGCTGAGGTGGGGTCCAGTGTGAGCTCACAGGCATCTGAAAGCAGGAGGGGAGTGGTAAATGGATGAGTAAATGAGTAAATGCAATAGCCCTGGTCATATCCGGTGCTTTTTACCATGTTTCACACTGTGGGACATTTCCTCAGCCCTGGTCTGATCCGGTGCTCTTTAGCATGTTTCACACTGTGGGACATTTCCTCAGCCCTGGTCTGATCCGGTGCTCTTTAGCATGTTTCACACTGTGGGACATTTCCTCAGCCCTGGTCTGATCCGGTGCTCTTTAGCATGTTTCACACTGTGGGACATTTCCTCAGCCCTGGTCTGATCTGGTGCTCTTTAGCATGTTTCACACTGTGGGACATTTCCTCAGCCCTGGTCTGATCTGGTGCTCTTTAGCATGTTTCACACTGTGGGACATTTCCTCAGCCCTGGTCTGATCTGGTGCTCTTTAGCATGTTTCACACTGTGGGACATTTCCTCAGCCCTGGTCTGATCTGGTGCTCTTTAGCATGTTTCACACTGTGGGACATTTCCTCAGCCCTGGTCTAATCTGGTGCTTTCTACCATGTTTCACACTGTGGGACATTTCCTCAGCCCTGGTCTGATCTGGTGCTTTCTACCATGTTCCACATTGTGGGACATTTCCTCAGCCCTGGTCTGATCTGGTGCTTTCTACCATATTCCACACTGTGGGACATTTCCTCAGCCCTGGTCTGATCTGGTGCTTTCTACCATGTTTCACACTGTGGGACATTTCCTCAGCCCTGGTCTGATCTGGTGCTCTTTAGCATGTTTCACACTGTGGGACATTTCCTCAGCCCTGGTCTAATCTGGTGCTTTCTACCATGTTTCACACTGTGGGACATTTCCTCAGCCCTGGTCTGATCTGGTGCTCTTTAGCATGTTTCACACTGTGGGACATTTCCTCAGCCCTGGTCTGATCCAGTGCTCTTTAGCATGTTTCACACTGTGGGACATTTCCTCAGCCCTGGTCTGATCCGGTGCTCTTTAGCATGTTTCACACTGTGGGACATTTCCTCAGCCCTGGTCTGATCCGGTGCTCTTTAGCATGTTTCACACGGTGGGACATTTCCTCAGCCCTGGTCTGATCCGGTGCTCTCTACCATGTTCCACACTGTGGGACATTTCCTCAGCCCTGGTCTGATCCGGTGCTCTCTACCATGTTCCACACTGTGGGACATTTCCTCAGCCCTGGTCTGATCTGGTGCTTTCTACCATGTTTCATACTGTGGGACATTTCCTCAGCCCTGGTCTGATCTGGTGCTTTCTACCATGTTTCACACTGTGGGACATTTCCTCAGCCCTGGTCTGATCCGGTGCTCTTTAGCATGTTTCACACTGTGGGACATTTCCTCAGCCCTGGTCTGATCCGGTGCTCTTTAGCATGTTTCACACTGTGGGACATTTCCTCAGCCCTGGTCTGATCCGGTGCTCTTTAGCATGTTTCACACGGTGGGACATTTCCTCAGCTCTGGTCTGATCTGGTGCTCTCTACCATGCTCCTCACTGTGGGACAAGCAGAGATGGAGTGATTAAGAGACACAGAGTCCCTATGAATAATGAAAGGAAATAATGACCATTCTTAACCTTGAGCCATATTTACTTCAGAGTCTCCAATCCACAGTGTGGATTCTCCAGTACAACAGAGAGCAGCTTCACTCAGGAGTCTCCTGGGTGATTGTAGCTCAGGTCCAGCTCTCTCAGGTGAAAGGGGTTTGAAGCCCCAGCCAGCGAAGCACTGCCTTTCTCTGTGGCTCTACAGACTGACAACCTGAGAGACAAAAATGTGATTACATAATGAGATATAAAAATACACCAAGTAATACCTTTGTAATCATTTTTCTCTCTCAGTTGATTCAGTATTAGTCCTGTGCTCCTACACCAGTGACTGTAGTTGACAGTATGGATCATCCAGTCCAGCAGAGAGCAGTGTTACTCCACAATCCTGCAGGTCATTGTCTCTCCACTCCAGCGCTCTCAGATGAGAGAGAGGAGATCTCAGGGCTTTGGCTCTCCTCTGTAAGACTACGCCCTCCTGGCCTGTAGAAAAACGGGAGGGAAATCACACTCTGGTTCTGAGTCATTCAAGCACAAGTACACACACACTTCCAAGTCACCATAACATCATTCAGTCATAGCAGCTAACACCATCAGACCATCACTCCTCCCTGGTGTTTGTTTTATTGGAGGGAATTCCAAGGAGTAAGGAAGGAACTAAAAGGCCATGTGTCACCCTATCCTCTGTAGTTCACACTGGGAGCTCTCCAGTCCTTTACAGAGCTGCCACAGGCCTGAATCCTGCATGTCATTGTTGCTTAGCTCCAGCTCAGTCAGACAGGAGTGTGGAGCTTGAAGAGCTACAGCCAAAATGGTGTTGGTAGCCATGGTGAGATCACAGCCTGACATACTGGGGGAGAAAGCATCAAGAGGAAGGTGGTGATGATGATGATGATACTACTTCATGGTATGCTGTCCTTTCAGCTATCAGGTTATGTCTATTACGTGTAACTTTTTTTCGCTAAAAATAAAGAACGTCAAGCTAAAGACTCGCCCTCAGCCTCTCCAGTCTGAAGTTCTAACTCACCAGTCCAGCACAGAACAGCAGACCACCTGAGTCCTGCAGGGGGTTGTAGCTGAGGTCCAGCTCAGGAATGAGTTGACACAGTCTCAGGCCACAGTCTCACAGTCCCCTCTCAGGTTACAGCCATACAGTCTACAGGAGTAGTTCACATGTACATAGTACAACGTATTGGGCCGGTTTCCCAGACCCAGATTAAACCTACTCCAGGGTACAAACGATCACGGCTCAGGACCCAGATGGAAACAGGAGACAAAGAGCTGTGAGACATGGGTTTAATTCTAGATACAATTGAAGTCGGAAGTTTACATACACCTTAGCCAAATACATTTAAACTCAATTTTTCACAATTCCTGACATACATTTCATCCTAGTAAAAAATCCCCTGTCTTAGGTCAGTTAGGATCACCACTTTATTTTCAGAATGTGAAATGTCAGAATAATAGTAGAGGGAATTATTTATTTCATATTTTATTTCTTTCATCACATTCCCAGTGGGTCAGAAGTTTACGTACACTGTCGTGGCAATTTCCTGTATTACCAAATGATGAGAGAGCAAACCACACACCAGTCAGAGTTATACTTAAACTTCACCTTTAATAATCATTAAGCTTTTGCAATAGCATTTGACTTTAAACATTTCAGTATCTCTAATGAAATAGTTGATTGGCCAACATAATGGCAACTGATATCTTTTATAGCAAAGATCCACCCCCTAGTCGACATGACAAACCACAGATAATAGGAACTGCTTCACAAAGAAAGACTTTTACTTGAGAGAGGAGTATCCCATAGCTAGACACCATTCGCTATAAATTATTGTTCAGCTTGGTCTCCTAAACAAGGTTCTAATCTCATTATTGGTACTTCACAGAGTACCAAAACATTACCTCATCCAATGGCATATATCAATTGTCAATTCTAGATATGCCCATCTCAAATACACCCAAACCTGGACAAACTCACTGAAGACAGTGAGCCTCTTAGGTCATATACTAGGTCAAGATAAGGGCAACCTCAGAGGGGACATACAATGGTTCCAGACACTGTCATACTCTTTCCCCCAATGAGAAAAGTAGGGAGTGACTGGTGTACAGATATTGTATGAGATAACTAACTGGTTCCCCATTAATAACGCCATCCCTTCACATGGTTTAGGAATAGTTACAGACACATTCCCATAAGAAGACAATGTTCCACTCTGTCCTCCTCCCCGTCTGATATTCTACATAGCACCACATGGTTTAACAGATACATTGACATATGAAGACAAGCCTGACCTCTCCCCTCTCTGGGCCCCAAGTGACTAAGCCCTAGCTGAGAAGTGATAACTGCAACTGCCAACCCTATAGACAAAGGGAAATATTTTAATGTATCTTTTAAAGTATCTCACAAGCATATTATGAAAATAAAACATATTATCCATGTTACCCAACTCTTCTGATTCATCCCCAACAACACTCAAATAGTATTTGGTAGCGAATAGTATTTGGTAGCAAATAGTATTTGGTAGCATTGTATTTGGTAGCATTGTGGAAGGCTACCCGTTTCGGGTAGCCTTCCACAAGCTTCCCACAATAAGTTGGGTGAATTTTGTCCCATTCCTCCTGACAGAGCTGGTATAACTGAGTCAGGTTTGTAGGCCTCCTTGCTCGCACATGCTTTTTCAGTTCAGTTTCTGCCCACACATTTTCTATGGGATTGAGGTCAGGGCTTTGTGATGGCCACTCCAATACCTTGACTTTGTTGTCCTTAAGTCATTTTTCCACAACTTTGGAAGTATGCTTGGGGTCATTGTTCATTTGGAAGACCCCTTTGCCACCAAGCTTTAACTTCCTGACTGATGTCTTGAGATGTTGCTTCAATATATCCATATCATTTTCCTTTCATCATGATGCCATCTATTTGTGAAGTGCACCAGTCCCTCCTGCAGCATAGCACCCCAACAACATGATGCTGCCACCCCCGTGCTTCATGTTTGGGATGGTGTTCTTCGGCTTGCAAGCCTCCCCCGTTTTTCCTCCAAACATAACGATGGTTATTATGGCCAAACAGTTCTAATTTTTGCTTCATCAGACCAGAGGACATTTCTCCAAAAAGTACGAACTTAGTCCCCATGTGCAGTTGCAAACCTTAGTCTGGCTTTTTTATGGCAGTTTTGGAGCTGTGGCTTCTTCCTTGCTGAGCTGCCTTTCAGGTTATGTCGATATAGGACTCGTTTTACTGTGGATATAGACACTTCTGTACATGTTTCCTCCAATATCTTCACAAGGTCCTTTGCTGTTGTTCTGGGATTGATTTGAACTTTTCTCACCAAAGTACGTTCATCTCTAGGAGACAGAACGCGTCTCCTCCTAAGGGTATGACGGCTGCGTGGTCCCATGGTGTTTATCCTTGCATACTGTTGTTTGTACAGATGAACGTGGTACCTTCAGGCATTTGGAAATTGCTCCCATGGATGAACCAGATTTGTGGAGGTCTACAATTTTCTTTCTGAGTTGTTGCTTGATTTCTTTTGATTTTCCCAAGATGTCAAGCAAAGAGGCACTGAGTTTGAAGGTAGGCCTTGAAATACATCCACAGGTACACCTCCAATTGACTCAAATGATATCAGAAGCTTCTAAAGCCATGACATAATTTTCTGGAATTTTCCAAGCTATTTAAAGGCACAGTCAACTTAGTGTATGTAAACTTCTGACCCACTGGAATTGTGATAGGTTATTTCACTTATAATTCACTGTGTCTGTAAGCAATTGTTGGAAAATGTACTTGTGTCATGCACAAAGTAGATGTCCAAACCAACTTGCCAAAACTATAGTTTGTTAACAAGAAATTTGTGGAGTGGTTGAAAAATGAGTTTTAATGACTCCAACTAACTTCAACTGTACATGAAAAGTGAGATGTATACAGAGAGTGCGGGGCAACAGAAGGCGAACAGCAGAGGGCTTAAGGACAGCCATACCCTCTGCCGAAGACGATAATGGGGAGCAGGGGTCCGGTGGCTCTCTTCCATGTACGGCGACGGATGAACATCTGGGCAGAAGGTATCCTGACCTCTTTCTCTTGCTCCGGGAAGGGCGGGGCTGATATCCCAGGGAACTCTTAAAAGGCCAGAGACCCTTAGCAGAACAGGGAAGGGTTTTGTGGGTATATTCCTCCCACACAAGTTGCTGTCTCCAGGTTGTCGGATTGGTGGAGACGAGCCAGTGAAGAGTTGTCTCCAGGTTGTCGGATTGGTGGAGACGAGGCAGTGAAGAGTTGTCTCCAGGTTGTCGGATTGGTGGAGACGAGGCAGTGAAGAGTTGTCTCCAGGTTGTCGGATTGGTGGAGACGAGCCAGTGAAGAGTTGTCTCCAGGTGGTCGGATTGGTAGAGACGAGGCAGTGAAGCAGGTCCTGATTGGCTCATCTGGGGATGAAACCAGAGGACAGGCTGGCTGACGACCCAATGAGGTTGCAGAGCGCCTTCCATATAATGGGGTACAAGTATTCAAATAAGGAGAAGGCCAAATGTGTTTTGTTGAATTTTCTGTTTTCTCAGGCAAAGTTGTCTATTTGGCTAACAAGGAGGAACAGGGTCAAAGGTGGGGGATAACAGACCCTTTACTATTGTATAATGGGATGGTCTCTGCGCGCCTTAGGGTTGAGTTTGAGTTCTATAGAATGATAAAAATTGTAGAGATGTTTGAGGAGATGTGGTGTGTCAGGGGGGCTGTCTGTATAGCTGGGGAAGATGTTTGAGGAGATGTGGTGTGTCAGGGGGGCTGTCTGTATAGCTGGGGAAGATGTTTGAGGAGATGTGGTGTGTCAGGGGGGCTGTCTTTATAGCAAGGGAAGATGTTTGAGGAGATATGGTGTGTCAGGGGGACTGTCTGTATAGCAGGGGAAGATGTTTGAGGAGATATGGTGTGCTGTGGGGACTGTCTGTACAGCAGGGGAAGATGTTTGAGGAGATGTGGTGTGTCAGGGGGGCTGTCTGTATAGCAGGGGAAGATGTTTGAGGAGATATGGTGTGTCAGGGGGACTGTCTGTATAGCAGGGGAAGATGTTTTGGATGTACGGTTGTACGGTTGTAGAAGTGTTGAGGTTTGTTTATTGTGATGTGTGGTGTTGTTTTGTGTCATGGGGTAGAGGGCAAGGTGAGTATGGTACATGTATGGTTGTTGTTTTGGTTATTGTGGTGGTGTTGTTTTGTGCCATGGGGTAGAGGGCAAGGTGAGTACATGTATGCAGTACATGTATGCAGTACAGGAGGTATTTGTTTTATTTTATTTTAGAGGGGGTGGTGAGGTTTTAATGAAATGAGAATGTTTCATTAAAGAAAGACAAAAAGTAAAAAAGTCAATTCTCTTCTCCCTTTTCTTTGTCTCTCTGAGACATGAGGAGTGTCAGGGCACTACATAGATGTGTGAAGAACAGGAGAGATGTTGCTGCTGTGAGCCTTAATTGCCTGTGTGGTAATCCTTAAACTGACAGCACATCAAACCAGGAATATAATTTACATTTTGTCTCCCAGGGAGAAGAGTTGGATTTTGTTATAGAGAAGAGTTTAAAACCTGTTGAGGCTAGGGGGTGCTGTTGTCACTATTTATGGAAATCGTGTAATTTTTGAAACGGCTTCCTACAAAATTCTTGATCGTACAATATGCATATTATTATTATTATTGGATAGAAAACAGTCTATAGTTTCTATAGCCGTTGAAATTTTGTCTCTGAGTGGAACAGAACTCATTATACAGCAATTTCCCTGACATGGAGTCAGATTTCACACATTTTGGCCCCTGTTCTGGAGTCAGTTTAAATGCCACTGTTATTGCTATGAGTATACGGACACTGCTTACGTCTTCCCCTGGATGCCTTTACGTGATGACGATTTGAATGGTGTGGATTGCGCAATCACAGCCACTATAAATGAAAAACACGTGTAGGTAGGCACTCCTTTCCTGCTGCGTCGGACGCACGGTGGGCACCTACCCGTTCTTTTTCCAAGCATTAGTGGAGCCAGTAATATTTCTCAGGTCATGTTTCTACTCGTTATAAGAGTTAAAAACATCATAAGGTAGTTAATTTAAACCGTTTTATAGCAATTTATACACGTTTAGTGCGATTTTGGGACATTTCTGAGACACTGTGAATCTCTGGGCACGCTTCCAGTTCATGCCGAACGCAATGGGCATTTCTACATGGCAAGAGGACAGCTTTCGACCAAAAGACGATTAGACCCAAGAAAGGATTCTTTGACCAAGATTCTGATGGAAGAACAGCTCAAAGTAGGAACAATTTATTATGATAAATCGTGTTTCTGTCAAAAAATGTTAATGGCTTAGGACGCCATCTTGTTTGACGTAGCTTCGCTTGGCGCAAACTGTATTGAAAAGTAAGGATAATTTAAAAAATGTAATTCCGCGATTGTATTAAGAATGAAATTGTCTATCAATCGCTGTCCACCCTGTATTTTTTAGTCACGTTTATGAGTATTTATGTATACGACTAGATCACTGTCTAATGTGGCGCAGGACATTTTCTGACCAGCTGGGCTACTTTTCTCATTGTCTAACCATGATTTTGGTGGCTAAATATGCACATTTTCGAACAAACTGTATATGTATGTTGTAATGTGATGTTACAGGAGTGTCATCTGAAGAATTCTGAGAAGGTTAGTGAAAAAATGAATATATTTTGGCGATGTTTACGTTATCGCTCTCTTTGGCTAGAATCAATGCTGGTGTAATGTTTGCACATGTGCTATGCTAATATAACGATTTATTGTGTTTTCGCTGTAAGACACTTAGAAAATCTGAAATATTGTCTCTATTCACAGGATCTGTGTCTTTCGATTAGTGTATGCTGTGTATTTTTACGAAATGTTTGATGATTAGTAGTTAGGTAAACACGTTGCTCATTGTATTTATTCTAGTCCATTTGTGACGGTGGGTGCAATTGTAAACTATGACATCTACCTGAAATATGCACATTTTTCTAACAAAACCTATCCTATACCATAAATATGTTATCAGACTGTCATCTGATGAGCTTTTTTCTTGGTTAGTGGCTATCAATATCTTAGTTTAGCCGAATTGGTGATAGCTACTGGTGTTGGTGGACAAAGAAAAGATGGTGGATTATGCTAATGTGTTTAGCTAATAGATTTACATCTTTACATATTGTGTCTTCCCTGTAAAACATTTTAAAAATCGGACATGTTGGCTGGATTCACAAGATCTGTGTCTTTCATTAGCTGTATTGGACTTTAATGTGTGAAAGTTAAATATTAAAAAATAAAATAAAATAATGAATTTCGCGGCTCTGCCTTTTCAGTGGGGGTGGGGGGGGGGGGGTGCCGCTAGCGGCACCCCAGTCCTAGACAGGATATAACACAGTACTGAAGTCACATTTGGGTTTTGTGCTGTATAACATGAGTCACTGTCAGTGTCCCTTTTGGTAGAGAATGAAAAAGGTTTAGGGACATTAGATAATGGATATACAGTATAGGCAGAACTGAGTAACAAATGTTATATTATCGGTTCCCAGTACAGAGCACTACTTGAATACCAATAAGCAGATATTAGCTGCACTGCCTTGAGTTCCTTGTAATACTGGCACAGCTATCTGCCTGTCTGTCTCTCTGGTACAGCTCTCTGCCTGTCTGTCTCTCTGGTACAGCTCTCTGTCTGTCTGTCTCTCTGGTACAGCTCTCTATCTGTCTGTCTCTTTGGTACAGCTCTCTGTCTGTCTCTCTGGTACAGCTCTCTGCCTGTCTGTCTCTCTTGTACAGCTCTCTGCCTGCCTGTTTCTCTGGTACAGCTCTCTGCCTGTCTGTCTCTCTGGTACAGCTCTCTGCCTGTCTGTCTCTCTGGTACAGCTCTTTGTCTGTCTGTCTCTCTGGCACAGCTATCTGCCTGTCTGTCTCTCTGGTACAGCTCTCTGTCTGTCTGTCTCTCTGGCACAGCTATCTGCCTGTCTGTCTCTCTGGTACAGCTCTATGTCTGTCTGTCTCTCTGGTACAGCTCTCTGTCTGTCTGTCTCTCTGGCACAGCTATCTGCCTGTCTGTCTCTCTGGTACAGCTCTATGTCTGTCTGTCTCTCTGGTACAGCTCTCTCTCTGTCTGTCTCTCTGGTACAGCTCTCTGTCTGTCTGTCTCTCTGGTACAGCTCTCTGTCTGTCTGTCTCTCTGGTACAGCTCTCTGCCTGCCTGTTTCTCTGGTACAGCTCTCTGCCTGTCTGTCTCTCTGGTACAGCTCTCTGCCTGTCTGTCTCTCTGGTACAGCTCTCTGCCTGTCTGTCTCTCTGGTACAGCTCTCTGCCTGTCTGTCTCTCTGGTACAGCTCTCTGTCTGTCTGTCTTTCTGGTACAGCTCTCTGCCTGTCTGTCTCTCTGGTACAGCTCTCTGCCTGTCTGTCTCTCTGGTACAGCTCGCTGCCTGTCTGTCTCTCTGGTACAGCTCGCTGCCTGCATGTCTCTCTGGTACAGCTCACTGCCTGTCTGTCTCTCTGGTACAGCTCGCTGCCTGCATGTCTCTCTGGTACAGCTCGCTGCCTGCATGTCTCTCTGGTACAGCTCTCTGTCTGTCTGTCTCTCTGGTACAGCTCTCTGCCTGTCTGTCTCTCTGGTACAGCTCTCTGCCTGTCTGTCTCTCTGGTACAGCTCGCTGCCTGCATGTCTCTCTGGTACAGCTCGCTGCCTGCATGTCTCTCTGGTACAGCTCTCTGTCTGTCTGTCTCTCTGGTACAGATCTCTGCCTGTCTGTCTCTCTGGTACAGCTCGCTGCCTGTCTGTCTCTCTGGTACAGCTCGCTGCCTGCATGTCTCTCTGGTACAGCTCACTGCCTGTCTGTCTCTCTGGTACAGCTCGCTGCCTGCATGTCTCTCTGGTACAGCTCTCTGTCTATCTCTCTGGTTTAGCTCTCTGCCTGTCTGTCTCTCTGGTACAGCTCTCTGTCTGTCTCTCTGGTACAGCTCACTGTCTGTCTGTATCTCATGTACAGCTATCTGCCTGTCTGTCTCTCTGGTACAGCTCTCTGCCTGTCTGTCTCTTTGGTACAGCTCTCTGCCTGTCTGTCCTGTCTCTCTGCCTGTCTATCTGTTTATTTGTATGTCTCTCTGCCTGCCTGTCTGTCGGTCTGCCTGTCTGTCTGTCCTGTGTGGTCTGGGATGATGTGAACACGTTGTGAGCGACAAACCCTTCTTTGGCTGTGTGCATGCGTGCCCATAAGAGAGACTGTGTGTGTGTGTGTATATATCAGTAGACTACTATCTCCTAGGCCTAATAACAGCTGTGTGCCACGGGCACAAAGGTGGAGGAGAGGAGATAGAGAGATGGACATCCTGTGCTGAGAGGAGGAGAGCAGGAATATCTGATGGAGAGGCAGGAGGGGGGTGATGGAGGAGTGGAGGTCTGGGTGATGGAGAGGTGAAGGTGGGAGGGGGGTGATGGAGTGGTGGAGAGGTGAAGGTGGGAGGGGTGATGGAGGAGTGGAGAGGTGGAGGTCTGGGTGATGGAGTGGAGAGGTGAAGGTGGGATGGGGGTGATGGAGGAGTGGAGAAGTGGAGGTCTAGGTGAAGGAGTGGAGAGGTGAAGGTGGGAGGGGGGTGATGGAGGAGTGGAGAAGTGGAGGTCTGGGTGAAGGAGTGGAGAGGTGAAGGTGGGAGGGGTTGATGGAGGAGTGGAGAAGTGGAGGTCTGGGTGAAGGAGTGGAGAGGTGAAGGTGGGAGGGGGGTGATGGAGTGGTGGAGAGTTGAAGGTGGGAGGGGGGTGATGGAGGAGTGGAGAAGTGGAGGTCTGGGTGAAGCAGTGGAGAGGTGAAGGTGGGAGGGGGTGATGGAGGAGTGGAGAAGTGGAGGTCTGGGTGAAGGAGTGGAGAGGTGAAGGTGGGAGGGGGGTGATGGAGTGTTGGAGAACCGAAGGTGGGAGGGGGTGATGGAGGAGTGGAGAGGTGAACGTGGGAGGGGATGATGGAGGAGTGGAGAGGTGAAGGTGGGAGGGGGTGATGGAGGAGTGGAGAGGTGAAGGTGGGAGGGGGTGATGGAGGAGTGGAGAGGTGGATGGCTGGGTGGAGATCTACAGAAATACAAAGACACACAGGACAGGTCCACAGCGTTAATGCTCACACACACACACACACACACACACACACACACACACACACACACACACACACACACACACACACACACACACACACACACACACACACACACACACACACACACACACACACAAACACAAACACAAACACAAACACACACACACACCACATCTGTTGACTGATAGGGTGTGATGTGATAGTGACCTCATCAGCAGGGACCCCATTAGGACGGGTGTGTGATGCTCATATCCTGTCACTCAGGGTGACTCACTGACCCCTTGTTGTTATGGGAGACCAGGATGGCATGATGTGTCCTTCAACTCTAATTTGTCTAATTATTGGTTCTAATACTTTCTCTCATTCTCTCATTTTCCAATCGAATTCTTAATCAAATGTCTCAAGTGAATTTTAGATACCTGACTGTTAGGTTCAGATTCTGAAGAACCTGTATGATACCTGACTGGAAGGTCCAGATTCTGAAGAACCTGTATGATACCTGACTGGAAGGTTCAGATTCTGAAGAACCTGTATGATACCTTACTGGAAGGTCCAGATTCTAAAGAACCTGTTGGACATCTGACTGGAAGGTTCCGATTCTGGAGAACCTGTATGATACCTGACTGGAAGGTCCAGATTCTAAAGAACCTGTTGGACACCTGACTGGAAGGTTCCGATTTGGCAGAACCTGTATGATATCTGACTGTAAGATCAGATTCTGAAGAACCTGTGTGATACCTGACTGGAAGGTCCAGATTCTGGAGAACCTGTATGATACCTGACTGGAAGGTTCAGATTCTGGAGAACCTGTATGATACCTGACTGGAAGGTTCAGATTCTGAAGAACCTGTATGATACCTGACTGGAAGGTCCAGATTCTAAAGAACCTGTTGGACACCTGACTGGAAGGTTCCGATTTGGCAGAACCTGTATGATATCTGACTGTAAGATCAGATTCTGAAGAACCTGTGTGATACCTGACTGGAAGGTCCAGATTCTGAATAACCTGTATGATATGATGTCTGAATGGAAGATTCCGATTCTGAAGAACCTGTACTGTCTGGATGGTCCAGATTCTGAAGACCCTGTATGATACCAGACTGGAAGGTTCAGATTCTGAAGAACCTGTATGATACCTTACTGGAAGGTCCAGATCCTGAAGAACCTGTGTGATACCTGACTGGAAGGTCCAGATTCTGAACAACCTGTATGATACCTTACTGGAAGGTCCAGATTCTGAACAACCTGTATGATACCTTACTGGAAGGTCCAGATTCTGAACAACCTGTACGATATCTGACTGTAAGATCCAGATTCTGAAGAACCTGTGTGATACCTGACTGGAAGGTCCAGATTCTTAAGAACCTGTATGATATACCTGACTGGAAGGTTCAGATTCCGGACCCATGACACCGTCTCTATCACTGGATTCTCATTTTCTTTCCTGAACCTTTGACTTTTGGTGAAACTATAGGGTCCACAGTGGTGGCTTGGTTCCATCTTTCACCTTATAATTATTAACCCTTCAACACCTGAGAAACCAGGTTGGTGGGCTGGTTAACCAATCAATAGCTTCTACTGATCTATGCTCAACCAATGGGGTGGAGACTCTGCAGCCCTGAGGGCGTCTCCCTGCACACCATCAGTCCATCCTCTCAGGAATCACCCCTTGTTCTCCATGTCCGTCCACTGATTGGGTTGCCGTAATGAGATGGTCTGATTTCCATGGTAACAGTGGCTCCCGCCTCGGTGTCACCCCATCTTTCTCTCTCTCTCGCTCTCGCTCTCATCTTTTTCTCTTGCTCTGTCTCTCACTCTCTCAATGGGCAAGACTCCTGTCTGTGTGTTGTCATCAATGGAGAACTCTCGTTTCCCTAGGCAATACTGGGGACAGCATGACAGTCTGTTGCCAGCTGAGGGCCAGTCTCCAGGCAGTAGGAATAGATATGCCCGAGGTTGTTTGCTGGCCCTGGGAGGTCTAGGCTGTTTACTGGCCCTGAGAGATCTAGGCTGTTTACTGGCCCTGGGAGATCGAGACTGTTTGCTGGCCCTGGGAGATCGAGACTGTTTGCTGGCCCTGGGAGATCGAGACTGTTTGCTGGCCCTGGGAGATCGAGACTGTTTGCTGGCCCTGGGAGGTCTAGGCTGTTTACTGGCCCTGGGAGATCTAGGCTGTTTGCTGGCCCTGGGAGGTCTAGGCTGTTTACTGGCCCTGGGAGATCTAGGCTGTTTGCTGGCCCTGGGAGATCGAGACTGTTTGCTGGCCCTGGGAGATCGAGACTGTTTGCTGGCCCTGGGAGATCGAGGCTGTTTGCTGGCCCTGGGAGATCGAGGCTGTTTGCTGGCCCTGGGAGATCGAGACTGTTTGCTGGCCCTGGGAGGTCTAGGCTGTTTACTGGCCCTGGGAGATCTAGGCTGTTTGCTGGCCCTGGGAGATCGAGACTGTTTGCTGGCCCTGGGAGATCGAGGCTGTTTGCTGGCCCTGGGGGGGGACGAGGCTTTGTAAGATCCCAGGATGTGTGAGGTTGCCAGGAGTATCCATGGAGTCCCAGAGCAGCTCTTCAGTTTACTACCTGGTCTGGCCTGCCTGGCAGACATTTCAAATCAAATCAAACTTTATTTGTCATCGCCGAATACAATTAGTGTAGATCTTATCGTGAAATGCTTACTTACAAGCCCTTAACCAACAGTACAGTTCAAGAAGTGTTAAGAAAAGATTTAACAAATAAACTAAAGTAAAAAATAATAAAAAGTAACACAATAACGAGGCTATATACAGGGGGTACCGGTACCAAGTCAGCGTGCAGGGGTACAGGTTAGAGGTCATTTGTACATGTAGGTAGGGGTGAAGTGACTATGCATAGATAATAAACGGCAAGTAGAAGCAGTGTACAAAACAAATGGAGGGGGGGGGGGTCAATGTAAATAGTCCGGCGGCCATTTGATTAATTGTTCAGCAGTCTTATGGCTTGGGGGTAGAAGCTGTTAAGGAGCCTTTTGGTCCTAGACTTGGCGCTCCGGTATCGCTTGCCGTGGGGTAGCAGAGAAAACAGTCTATGACATGGGTGACTGGGGTTTCTGACAATTTTATGGGCTTTCTTCTGACACCGGCTATTATATAGGTCCTGGATGGCAGGAAGCTTGGCCCCAGTGATGTACTGGACCATGCGCACTACCCTCTGTAGCGCCTTACGGTCAAATGCCGAGCAGTTGCCATACCAGGCGGTGATGCAACCAGTCAGGATGCTCTCGATGGTGCAGCTGTTGAACTTTTTGAGGATCTGGAAACCCATACCAAATCTTTTCAGTCTCCTGAGGGGGAAAATGTTTTGTCATGCCATCTTTACTACTGTCTTGGTGTGTTTGGACCATGATAGATCGTTGGTGATGTGGATACCAAGGAACTTGAAACTCTCGACCCGCTCCTCTACAGCCCCGTTGATGTTAATGGGGGCCTGTTCGGCCTGCCTTTTACTGTAGTCCACAATCAGCTCCTTTGTCTTGCTCACATTGATGGAGAGGTTGTTGTCCTGGCACCACACTGCCAATTCTCTGACCTCCTCCCTATAGGCTGTCTCATCGTTGTCGGTGATCAGGCCTGCCACTGTTGTGTCGTCAGCAAACGTAATGATGGTGTTGGAGTCGTGTTTGGCCACGCAGTCGTGGGTGAACATCTGTGTGTGCTACCACAAGATTACAGCCCACTCTCTCTCTCTCTCTCTCTCTCTTTCTCTGTGGGTAATTGGATGAAGCCAGGCTGATTGTATGTACCCGGTGGACCGACCCTGTATGAGTCAAATTAAACACAGGATCCATATTGTTTTCTCTCTTCTCTTCACTCTCTTTCCTCTCCTCTCTTTCACATCATGTAAGATATTGCAGGCGCTTTTATCACTCTGGAGTTTACATCTCAGTAAGGTCTGTCTCAATATCACCTGAAGTACACTCGCATTAACACACACACACACACACACTCACAAAAAGAGAGCAAGAGCTGTAATGGAAAAAAAGGTCTCATGTCAGGATTGCTAGTTTGCCTCAGGGACTCCTCTGTCCTCATGCCAGTGATGTGAAGCTGAAATTGGACCTTTGAAAAGAACAATGGGAACTACAATGAGGGTTTAATGAAAGAACACAAGAACAATCATAAAAAAAGTTTTAAACCATTTGCATAACACTATCCCAAATTACTACCTGCCCACCTGGGAATAACAGGGAGAGAGAGGGAGGGAGGGAGGGAGGGAAAAAGAGATAGAAAGAGAGCAGTTAGGAGGAGAACAAGACAGGGAAAGAGAGAGCAGTTAGAAGATAGATAGAGTCAGACAGACAGAGTGCAGTATCGTCTCTTTGAAATCAATTATCTTCAAGACAGCTGTCTTCGAATCGATGACAAGATTATGTGACCCGTCTAGGGACGTGTCAGCAGCAAGGGATCAAAATGTTGCTTAGCCACTTACTTCAATTTCCTGCCAGCGAAAATAACAAGCCTTGGAATAAATCAAATAAAACACCACAAAACAGGTGAAAACAGGCTACCACTTAGAAGAGGAAGAACAGGAGAAAAAGGGAAAGAGAACGCTGGTAGCCGTCATAACAGGAGAATTAACAGGGGATCGGTGAAGGGGGCCGTACCTGACTGGCTCCACCAATGAGCTGGGAAAAAGTTCAGGGTTAGTTTGCCCTCTCTGTCACCTCCATTATGTTTGAGGACCCCTGTGGAATGAACCAGAAGCCTTTCCTTAAAACTCCAACTACTAAAAGTCTCTAAGGTCACACACTATAGGTCCAATGGGAATAGATACAGCTATTTCAGCTATATAGCCACACCTCTCACTGTCAAAGCGAGGCATCATCAGTGAGTTGTTTATATGTATCTAGATATCCACAGCTCAGCTGTTGTTGAATGGGCACTGCAGGTAATGTAATGCATGTCAAAACAGTACACATGCTTGGCTGGGTTTGATATTATGCCAGCATGATTGCTATTGCTCTGAGCAAGGGTCCTAATTCCTAAGAGCACTCTTTACCTGATTGAACTGTGAGTGTTTGTTAATTTGTGTGTTAGATAGCTGGTGTGTGAGTGTGTGTTGCAGTGGCGGTCGGTGCAATTTAAGATGAGGGAGGGGAGGCCAATTAATTTTTTTATGAGAATGGCCTTATTTCTATTACAGCATATTGGACAACTGTCATTCATATTCCATTCACCCAGTTCAATGTAACGTTAATAGGTTTAGGCTACTACATGATACTAGAATTTTCCCTGTACCCATCTAGGTTTTAGAGCCTAGCCTATGAAGGAAAGTTTACAATGTAAGTGCCCACAGGTCAAGAGAAACATTTGAGGAGACAGACAGTGTTCAATACCGCCTTGCACACTCTTGCCTGCATCTAGTTGATCTAGGGTGTAATCCAACAGTTGCAAACAATAGTTATTATTGGACAAATTCAGATATGTTAACCCCATTCCGTTATGTTTGCTTCCGTTTAAGAAATGTTTTTCAACAGAATTGGCAGAATGAATACACCCCTGATCACACATAAACACAGTTCACTTTCGTAGCAGCCACGTTATATTCACTCTCTCATCTGGAGGAGTTCCAGTGATGTGTTGGATCACATTTTATGCACTGCAGTGCTAGCTATCTGTAGCTTATGCTTTCAGTACTAGATTCATTCTCTGATCCTTTGATTGGGTGGACAACATGTCAGTCCATGCTGCAAGAGCTCTGATAGGTTGGAGGACATCCTCCGGAAGTGTAAGTCTATGGAAGGGGATGAGACACACGAGCCTCCTAGCTTTTGTATTGAAGTCAATGTACCCAGAGGAGGACCCAACAGAGTGCTGTTGAGGCTACTGTAGACCTTCATTGCAAAAAAGTGTGTTTTAATCAATTATTTGGTGACGTGAATTTATCTAGTACAGTTTTATCTAAGAAGGATAACTTTTGAAATGTTTTACCATTTTTAGAAAATTCACTGAGGAGGATGGTTCTCCCCTTCCTTCTCTGTGGAGCCTCCACTGATTTGTGTGTGTTTGAGTGTGCAAGACGACCACAAAACATGACATGTATGGATAAAAGGAATCTTCCCTTGGGCTACACACACACACACAACCCCCCCCCCCCCCCTCCTCCGAAGACACACACATACATAGACAGACACACACATACATGCACACAACCCCTCCTAACCACAACAGATCCCCATGGGCCTAGAATACAACACCTGACAGGCAGACAGACATGCAGAGAGAGAGACAGGGAGAGAGACAGGCAGATAGATAGGCACAGACAGACAGACAGACAGACAGACAGACAGACAGACAGACAGACAGACAGACAGACAGACAGACAGACAGACAGACAGACAGACAGACAGACAGAGCAGCCAAGGGGCCCAGTACCTGACCTAACTGATGAATAATGTTAGTGATCAATGCCAACAGCCCTGCAGTCTCTCTCTCTCACACACAGCAATCACTGTTTATCAGCTGTTCACACATTTACACTGAACTCTGATTTAGACTCTAATCAGTATGGATGCAGCTTCATGGAGGTTTAATACAGTCCATTAGGTGTCTGGGTGTCAAAATAAGTGGGTATCTGGTAGGTTGGTGCTATTGATGCCCAGTTAGTTTTCGGGGGCTAATCAGTTTTATCGAGGGACTCATCTTACTTATTGTAAGAGTAGGGGTGTTAACCCTGGTGTCCTGGCTAAATTCCTAATCTGGCCTTCATACCATCATGGCCACCTAATCATCCCCAGTTTACAATTGGCTCATTCATCCCCCCTCCTCTCCCCTGTAACTATTCCCCAGGTCGTTGCTATGAATCAGAATGTGTTCTCAGTCAACTTACCTGGTAAAATAAGGGTAAAATAAATAAAATAAACATGCCTGCATCAGTACAAGGTTATTATAGTTTAGTGTTTTTAAATTTGTTTTTATTTATATTAGTTTTAAGTTTTTTATTTCAAATTCAGTTAAGTTTCAGTTCGTTTTCAGATCTACTTAAGTTTTATAAAATTTTATAAAATTTCATTCTTATATAATTTAGTTTCAGTTTTAGGTTTTGGGGATGTCACTTCTTGCTACTGTGGGGCAGAAATGCAAAGGGGTCAGGGCATAGGTTAGGTTGGGTTTAAAGGTAGACTCAGCGAGATGACGCAAGATGACGTAGATGCAAGAAGTGAAACAGAGTAATGGGTAAATTGCTGATACAACCAGGAGTTTCACTGTGTGACAGCAAAGTCTTGCATCCGACTCATCTCAATGGGGGTGTTCGAGCGGCGCCATCGCCTGCATTGTGGGAGGCTCTTTTTTCAACCATTAGGGATGAGGGTATTTCTGTTTGACCCACGCGAATGTGACCAAAGACGTGACTGAAACAGGAGCCAATTTGCTGTGACTTATGTGTACAGGGGATATATAGACTGAATGTAATATTTGAATCTCTCTCTCGATAAGTAATTGTACAATGGGTACACACAATATGTGTGTGATACGATGGTTACACATTTATTTATTTTGACATTATTGTGTATTTTTTTTTAAACAAAACCTTTTATGAACAATGACAACACTTCCATGTTGATCTGAGCCTTGCTGTTAGAAAACCACATTGGGGGCCTCCCGGGTGGCGCAGTGGTCAATGGCTGCGCCACCAGAGTCTCTGGGTTCGCGCCCAGGCTCTGTCGCAGCCGGCCGCGACCGGGAGGTCCGTGGGACGACGCACAATTGGCCTAGCGTCGTCCGGGTTAGGGAGGGTTAGGCCAGTAGGGATATCCTTGTAAGTAATTGTAAGTAATTGTACAATGGGTACACACAAAATGGGTACACACAAAACACACAATATGTGTGTGATACGATGGTTACACATTTATTTATTTTGACATTATTGTGTATTCTTTTTAGAAACAAAACCTTTTATGAACAATGGCAACACTTCCATGTTGATCTGAGCCTTTCTGTTAGAAAACCACATTGGGGGCCTCCCGGGTGGCGCAGTGGTCTAGGGCACTGCATCGCAGTGCTAGCTGCGCCACCAGAGTCTCTGGGTTCGCGCCCAGGCTCTGTCGCAGCCGGCCGCGACCTGGAGGTCCGTGGGACGACGCACAATTGGCCTAGCGTCGTCCAGGTTAGGGAGGGTTAGGCCAGTAGGGATATCCTTGTCTCATCGCTCTCCAGAGACTCCTGTGGCGGGCCGGGCGCAGTGCGCGCTAACCAAGGGGGCCAGGTGCACGGTGTTTCCTCCGACACATTGGTGCGGCTGGCTTCCGGGTTGGAGGCGCGCTGTGTTAAGAAGCAGTGCGGCTTGGTTGGGTTGTGCTTCGGAGGACGCATGACTTTCGACCTTCGTCTCTCCCGAGCCCGTACGGGAGTTGTAGCGATGAGACAAGATAGTAATTACTAGCGATTGGATACCACGAAAATTGGGGAGAAAAGGGGTTCAATTAAAAAAGAAAAAAAAAGAAAACCACATTAATTAATGTCTGACTTTTGACTTCACTCCTCGACTTTCGTCTACAGTCGGTTGCTTTAGCCTTACCACTCAAACGAGCCCAATATCTGCGGGAAAAAAAGTTTGAAAACCCCATCAGAAAAAAGTATTGAAAATCCCATTCGAGTTCTGCCCCCCCCACGCCCCCCCCCCCCCAACCCCCCCAAAAAAACTAATACTAGATAATAGTTTCAGTATAGTCTTAGTATTTTTTTCAGTTTACTTGGAACACGTGCTCCTTCTCCGGCCTCTAGGTCACCAGGCTGCTCGTTATGGTGCACACCTGTCACCATCGTTATGCGCACCTGCGCGTCATCCGACTCACCTGGACTCCATCACCTCCCTGATTACCTCAACAACCCAGCAGCAGGACAAAGGCGGAGGTAGCGGTCCTGCTGCTGCGTTGTTGCCCTCCTACAGCCTCCTACACGTCTCCTGATGTACTGGCCTGTCTCCTGGTAGCGCCTCCATGCTCTGGACACTACGCTGACAGACACAGCAAATCTTCTTGCCACAGCTCGCATTGATGTGCCATCCTGGATGAGCTGCACTACCTGAGCCACTTGTGTGGGTTGTAGACTCCGTCTCATGCTACCACTAGAGTGAAAGCACCGCCAGCATTCAAAAGTGACCAAAACATCAACCAGGAAGCATAGGAACTGAGAAGTGGTCTGTGGTCACCTCCTTTATTGGGGGTGTCTTGCTAATTGCCTATAATTTCCAAACTTTTGTCTATTCCATTTGCACAACAGCATGTGAAATTTATTGTCAATCAGTGTTATTTCCTAAGTGGACAGTTTGATTTCACAGAAGTGTGATTGACTTGGAGATACATTGTGTTGTTTAAGTGTTCCCTTTATTTTTTTGAGCAGTGTATGTCACTCCCTTTGGTTCCTTCCCCAGGCGTTGTTGTTTCTGTTCCAGTGTCATGTCTGTGTGTTGTTCGTGTTACTTGTTTTTTATGTTGTTTATTTATTAAAACACTCACTCCCTGAACTTGCTTCCCGACTCTCCGCGCACGTCATTACACTACTTAGTAGTTGATTTGTTTTGCTAGCCTCAGAATTCGAGACTGCTGGTTGTTTAATGCTTGCATGATTTTGAGTTAGTCAGCTGAATGAACATTTTAAAATGCTAATTGAAATCTTGACTGGTATTGAAACCTTGATAAATTAGGTGTGTGTGTGTGTTTCACGTGTGTGTTTCAGGGAAGTCACTGCGTGTGTGTGAGTCTGTCAGTCAAAGGAAGGGCAGAACACAGAATACCTGTCCTGGCTGTAATGAGGCTGTCATGCCTGGGAGAGACAGTGACAATGGAGAAGATTAATGGACCAATAGAAAGCAGCAGGTAACAGACAATAGCCCATTTAGCCTTGGTTTAAAACTGCCCTCAAAGCATGTCCGCAAGTAAAGCATGTCCGCTGTGTGTGTGTGTGTGTGTGTGTGTGTGTGTGTGTGTGTGTGTGTGTGTGTGTGTGTGTGTGTGTGTGTGTGTGTGTGTGTGTGTGTGTGTGTGTGTGTGTGTGTGTACACAGTGTACACAGTGTATGGTAATGAGGATCATGGTTCTTGACACATAATACTGTCCATGCATCAATATTTAAAAAAATCAGCATTCAAATGTCATGATTTGCCTAACTACTATCATTAGGCCATTTGCAGTTTACATATGCTGTCTGCTAAATTATGTGATAGCAGTCTGGCTGGAGTGGAACCAGGAGAGCTGTGCGTTGTACAGAAATGTACTGTGAAGTGTTGAGCTGTGTTGAGTCTATATGATGGTAACCCCATCACCACTGTGTTGAGTGTATATGATGGTAACCCCATCACCACTGTGTTAAGTCTATATGATGGCAACCCCATCACCACTGTGTTGAGTCTATATGATGGTAACCCCATCACCACTGTGTTGAGTCTATATGATGGTAACCCCATCACCACTGTGTTGAGTCTATATGATGGCAACCCCATCACCACTGTGTTGAGTCTATATGATGGTAACCCCATCACCACTGTATTGAGTCTATATGATGGTAACCCCATCACCACTGTGTTGAGTCTATATGATGGTAACCCCATCACCACTGTGTTGAGTCTATATGATGGTAACCCCATCACCACTGTGTTGAGTCTATATGATGGCAACCCCATCACCACTGTGTTGAGTCTATATGATGGTAACCCCATAACCACTGTGTTGAGTCTATATGATGGTAACCCCATCACCACTGTATTGAGTCTATATGATGGTAACCCCATCACCACTGTGTTGAGTCTATATGATGGTAACCCCATCACCACTGTGTTGAGTCTATCTGATGGTAACCCCATCACCACTGTGTTTAGTCTATATGATGGTAACCCCATCACCACTGTGTTGAGTCTATATGATGGCAACCCCATCACCACTGTGTTTAGTCTATATGATGGTAACCCCATCACCACTGTGTTGAGTCTATATGATGGCAACCCCATCACCACTGTGTTTAGTCTATATGATGGTAACCCCATCACCACTGTGTTGAGTCTATATGATGGTAACCCCATCACCACTGTGTTGAGTCTATATGATGGTAACCCCATCACCACTGTGTTTAGTCTATATGATGGTAACCCCATCACCACTGTGTTTAGTCTATATGATGGTAACCCCATCACCACTGTGTTGAGTCTATATGATGGTAACCCCATCACCACTGTGTTGAGTCTATATGATGGCAACCCCATCACCACTGTGTTGAGTCTATATGATGGCAACCCCATCACCAGTGTGTTGAGTCTATATGATGGTAACCCCATCACCACTGTGTTCTCCTTCTCTCCTCCTCTCTTCTTCTCCTTCTCTCCTAGTCTCCCCCCCTCCTCTCTTCTTCTCCCCCCCTCCTCCTCTCTTCTTCTCCCTCTCTCCTCCTCTCTTCTTCTCCTTCTCTCCTAGTCTCCTCCCCCTCCTCCTCTCTTCCTCTTCTTCCTTTATTTAATAATCAGTTTGCCTGACTGTCTGTGTCCTCTACAGAACAGAGAGAGGGGGGAGGAAGGAGGGGGAAGAGAGGGGTCAATCATAATAATAATTATAATGTTTTCTAATGCCACTTTCCTCTAAATACTTAATTACGAGGCTGAGAAATCAAATGGCTAATGAGAAAGTCAAGGCTGATACACAATTAATGTACTTGGATGTGCTTTCCTCTCTTTTCCTCTATTTTTCACTCTGTCCTTACGTCCACTTCTCAGACTCCTGGTGTCCATTCATCCTTTATCTGATCAGGCATCTAGGCAGAAATCTTTTTGACAAGGGAGACTTGCCCGGTGCTGTAGTTTAAACCCAATCAGTAGATGAGTACATGGCTTATTTTAGAGGAGGGTAAATGCAGGGGTCATTCCAGGCAATGGATGAATAGATAGCGTCTCAGCTGACTAAGGACTCAAGAGATGAGAATATACTCATCACAACAACCTCAAATAATATCATGTGTGTGTTGTGTGAGCTTGGCATTGCAATGAGAGGTTGAGTGTGTGGGATCAGAGTTTTGGTTGAAAGGATACATGCAGGGCAAGGTTTGGTGGATTAGATTGTGATTGGATCATAACCCACCCAAATATGATATCTTCACTTGGTGATAAAACGGTATTATGGTTTTGTATTCTTCAGAGAAGGGCACATTAAGAAGATGGCTAAAATCATGGCTCGCCTATGTGATGGGGAGTCAGTGAGTTTGTGGAATGGGTGAGTGTGAGAGGGGAGTTGGCTATCTGGATTTATGGATTATCTTCTTTCTGTCTAAGCTTGAAATGTTCTTATCAAGGATATCAATGATGGGAATTATGATCAAGTTTGTGTGTGCCTCTAGAATGATGAATAATGTCACTGCCAGAAGCATGTTTTAGCTGAAGGATGGGGCTGGAGAAATGTAACCCCTCTCAAGTTTATAGACAGCTATGGATGCAAGGAGTCACCATCCATGAGATCAACTATAGGTTTAATCATGATTGAGGCTATATAGAGTTTGCTTACATTTACTGTGTTTAGAAACATCGGAATTAAAACAAGCTTATATTTTGGGTTCTGATGAGGTACGACAGTTGATAGATTAGATATTTCTTTATTGTCAGAATTTCACAGATATTTACTTTGCGTACAAGAAAATGCCCTGTTATAAGATGAGAGACAGGTCATAGGCCAGACATAACAGCACACATACACATTCACGTAAAACTAAACAAGAATGACAGCTTAAGGACGCTGACCCCTCCCTTCCACATTACATAGCTGTCCCTCCTATCCTCAATGTTACACATCCCCTTACTGTCCAAGGTCCCTGAGCGTTGCACATAATGTTATTGCACAACTCTATCATTTCAATGTCCATGATTGCATGATTATTTTATACATATAGTTACAGTGATATTCAGAATGTATTCAGGGCCCTTGACTTTTTCCACATTTTGTTACGTTACATTCTAACACCTTATTCTAAAATTTATTAAATTGTCCCCCCCCCCCCCCCCTCATAAATCGGCACACAATACCCCATAATGACAGAGCAAAAACAGTTTTTTTGAAATGTTTGAAAATGTATTAAAAACAAAACACGTAAATATCACATTTATGTAAGTATTCAGACCGTTTACTCAGTACTTTGCTGAAGCACCTTTGGCAGCGATTACAGCCTCAAGTCTTCTTTGGTATGATGCTACAAGCTTGGCACACCTGTATTTGGGGAGTTTCTCCCATTCTTCTCTGCAGATCCTCTCAATCTCTGTGAGGTTGAAAGGGGAGTGTCGCTGCACAGCTATTTTCAGGTCTCTCCAGAGATGTTCAAACGAGTTCAAGTCTGGGCTCCTGCTGGGCCACTCAAGGACATTCAGAGACTTGTCCTGAAGCCACTCATGCGTTGTCTTGGCTGTGTGCTTAGGGTCATTGTCCTGTGGGAAGGCAGTCTGAGGTCTTGAGCGCTTTGGAGCAGGCTTTCATCAAGGATCTCTATACTTTGTTCTGTTCATCTTTACCTTGATCCTGACTAGTCTCCCTGCCACTGAAAAACATCCCCACAGCATGATGCTGCCACCACCATGCTTCACAGTAGGGATGGTGCCATGTTTCCTCCAGACGTGACGCTTGGTATTCAGGCTAAAGAGTTCAATCTTGGTTTCATCAGACCAGAGAATCTTGTTTCTCATGGTCAGAGTGTCACACCCTGACCATAGAGAGCCCTTGGTTCTCTATGGTGTAGGAGGTCAGGGCGTGACTAGGGGGTGTTCTAGTTCAATATTTCTATGTTGGTGTTTTGTATGGTTCCCAATTAGAGGAAGCTGGTATTTGTTGCCTCTAATTGGGGATCATATTTAGGTAGCCATTTTTCCCACCTGTGTTTGTGGGATATGATTTGTTTTTATGCTTGTAGCACCACTGAGGTTTCGTTGCTTGTTTATTGTTTTTTTGAGAAGTTTCACTGCAAATAAAGATGTGGAACTCACATGGAGCTGGCGGCCGAGCAGCGGAGAGTGCCAGAGCCTGTTTGGGAGTCGGTGGAGGACTTCGATGAAAGATACCGGAGAGAGGTGGTAGCGATGAGAATGCTGCAGCGCAGGCGTGCCGAAGAGCGTGACACCAGTCCGGGTCCATCTGCACCGGTTTCACGCATCTGGCCTCCAGTGCGCATCCCCATCCCGGTACGTCCGGTGACAGCTCCCCGCACCCGCCCTGAAGTGCGTGTCACCAGTCCGGTGCCAGCTATGCTGGCTCCACGCACCAGGCCTCCAGTGCGCCTCCTCAGTCCGGTACGTCCTGTGCCAGCTCCAGTGCAGGAGCCTTCCTCTGCGCCGATGCCCAGTCCAGGCACGGCGTCCAGTCCAGCTCCAGGGCAGGAGCCTTCCTCTGCGCCGATGCCCAGTCCGTCCACGGCATTCAGCTCGGCGCCATAGTCGGATCCGGGGTCTGGGCGGGGGCTACGACCTGCACCAAAGCCGCCACCGACACTAGTCCCCCCCCCCTAACTCTCCCTTGTGGTTTCAGGTTTTGCGGCCTGAGTCCGCACCTTTGGGGGGGGTACTGTCACGCCCTGACCATAGAGAGTCCTTGGTTCTCTATGGTGTAGTAGGACAGGGCGTGACTAGTGGGTGTTCTAGTTCAATATTTCTATGTTGGTGTTTGTATGGTTCCCAATTAGAGGCAGCTGGTATTCGTTGCCTCTAATTGGTGATCATATTTAGGTAGCCATTTTTCCCACCTGTGTTTGTGGGATATTATTTGTGTTTGTGCTTGTAGCACCACTCAGGTTACGTTTCGTTGCTTGTTTATTGTTTTTTTGAGAAGTTTCACTGCAAATAAAGATGTGGAACTGAACAGACGCTGCGCCTTGGTCCTGTCCTTATTACGAACGTGACACAGGGTCTTTAGGTGCCTATTGGCAAATTCCAAGAGGGCTGTCATGTGCCTTTTACTGAGGAGTGACTTCCGACTGGCCACTCTAACATAAAGGCCTGATTGGTGGAGTGCTGCAGAGATTGTTGTCCTTCTGGAAGGTTCTCCCATCTCCACAGAGGAACTCTCTGTGGAGAATTCCTGGTGCTCCATCAGAGTGACTATCGGGTTTTTGGTCACGTCACTGACAAAGCACCTTCTCCCCCGATTTCTCAGTTTGGCCGGGCGGCCATCTCTAGGAAGAGTCTTGTTGATTCCAAACTTCTTCCATTTAAGAATGATGGAGGAAACTGTGTTCTTGTGGACCTTCAATGCTGCAGACATTTTTTTGGTGCCCTTCCCAAGATCTGTGCCTCGACACAATCCTGTCTCGGAGCTCTACGGACAATTCCTTCAACCTCATGGCTTGGTTTTTGCTCTGACATTCACTGTCAACTGTGGGGCCTTATATAGACAGGTGTGTGCGTTTCCAAATCATATCCAATCAATTGAATTTACCACAGGTGGAATCCAATCAAGTTGTAGAAACATCTCAAGGATGATCAATGGAAACAGGATGCACCTGAGCTCAATTTCGAGTCTCATAGCAAAAGGTCTGAATACTTATGTAAAGAGGCTATTTCTGTTTAAACATTTTAATACATTTGCAAAATTTGCAGAAAAAACAGTTTTTGCTTTGTTATTAAAACCTTTCAGGGCTACCCATCCCGGATCCGGGAGCATCCTCATCAAAAAAGCTGACTAGCATAGCCTAGCCTAATGGGACAGGGATATCATATAATATAATTTCATGAAATCACAAGTCCAATACAGCAAATGAAAGATAAACATCTTGCGAATCCAGCCATCATTTCCGATTTTTAAAATGTTTTACAGCGAAAACACAATATGTATTAATATTAGCTAACCACAATAGACAAACAGACAACGCCATGTTTTCACCATGTTTCCACCGCATAGGTAGCTTTCACAAAACCCAGAAATAGAGATAAAATGAATCACTAACCTTGAACAACTTCATCAGATGACAGTCTTATAACATAATGTTATACAATACATTTATGTTTTGTTCGAAAATTTGCATATTCGAGGTATAAATTGTAGTTTTACATTGCAGCAACCATCACAAATAGCACCAAAACAGCCAGAATAATTACAGAGAGCAACGTGAAATACATAAATACTCATCATAGAACATTTATGAAAAATACATGTTGTACAGCAAATGAAAGATAAACATCTTGTGAATCCAGCCAATATTTGCAATTCTTTAAGTGTTTTACAGCGAAAACACAATATAGAAATATATTAGCTTACCACAATAGCCAAAAACACACAAAGCCATTTATTCACCGCCAACATAGCTTTCACAAAAACCAGCAAAAGAGATAAAATTAATCACTAACCTTTGGACAACTTCATCAGATGACAGTCTTATAACATCATGTTATACAATACATTTATGTTTTGTTCGAAAATGTGCATATTTAGAGCTGCAAATCGTGGTTATACATTGTGAATACGTAGCAACAATTCACCAAAATGTCCAGAGATATTTTGGACAGTCACCTAATCTAACCAAAGAACTCATCATAAACTTTACTAAAAAATACACGTTGTACAGCAAATGAAAGATACACTGGTTCTTAATGCAACCGCTGTGTTAGAGTTTTAAAAATAACTTTACTACAACATACAGCATGCATTATTGTGAGACAGCGCTCACCTATTCTCCGCCCTGTTGGAGCCAACATATTACACAAAAATACAAAATAACATCATAAATATTCTCTTACTTTTGTTGATCTTCCATCAGAATGTTGTGCAAGGAGTCCTAGGTCCAGAATAAATCGTTGTTTGGTTTTAGAATGTCCATTTCTTCTGTCGAATTAGCAACTTTGGCTAGCATTGTGGCGCGAACATGCCCATCAACTCTTGGCGCCTGGAACGAAAAATTCCCAAATTCCCAATAAACGTAGAATAAACTGGTCAAACTCGGTTGAAAATCCTACTTTATGATGTTCTTCTCATATGTATCCAATAAAATCAGAGCCGGAGCAATTCGTCGTGTATACCGAACGCTTTTCAGAAGACAATGTGAGGTTCCCCGGCGCGCAGTTGAAAACTGACAAAAGAGCGGACCTGTCACTCCAAAAGCTCTTGTTTGGCCTCACATCAAGCTGGACACCCCATTCAACCTTCTACTGCCTGTTGACATCTAGTGGAAGGCGTATGAAGTGCATACAGATCCATAAATAAAAGCCAGTTGAATAGGCAGGCCCTGACACAGAGCCTCATTTTCAGAATTTTCACTTCCTGTATGGAAGTTTGCTGCCAAATGAGTTCTGTTTTACTCACAGATATAATTCAAACCGTTTTAGAAACTTCAGAGTGTTTTCTATCCAATAGTAATAATAATATGCACATTGTATGATCTAGAACAGAGTACGAGGCCATTTAATTTGGGCACGATTTTTCCAAAGTGAAAACAGCGCCCCCCTATTAAGAAGAAGTTTTAAGGGGGTATTGTGTGTAGATTGAAACATGTTTATTTAATCCATTTTAGAATAAGGCTATAACGTAACAAAATGTGGAAAAAGTCAAGGGGTCTGAGTACTTTTTGAATGCACTGTACATTTCACTATTGCATGTTCCCGAATTAGTGAGTCTCTTCAACTAAGCTCATGAGGCATTTAGAAGTTATATTCTTCAAGAATCGATAGGTTCCAATCATTAATTATGTCATAAAAGTCCAAAAATTTATGTGAAATTGCAGATTGTGTCTTTAAAGGCCTTGAATAGCCTCTGGTTTCTTGTGGTACATTTCACTTTGGGAGATGGAGGGCATAAAGAAAGCTGCAGTTCTTTTCCTTTCTGTGCAGGCAGCCCTCTAGCCCAGCAGGACACATCTAAACTTGTAACTTTGCTAGGGGGAATGAAGTTGGCGAAATGTTACATTTCCTGTCTCGTCAAAAGGCAACGGCAGTTAATTAAACTTTACATCTTGTTTGACACAGATTAAATATTAATAATTACATTTTAAATAGAGGGGAATTCAATTTGGCATTTTGTCTTTCTCCAGTGTGTCTGACAAAGATCTAGAAAGCCTTGTTTCATCTTCGCTACCCAAGGCGACATCAACAGCCCTGAAATGTCTAGAGCTCATTCTCTAGATCAGGGGTTCACAAACGTTTTACTCAGGCCCCTCTTCCAGCATTGGGGAACATCCCGCGCACACGCCATGTCTTTTTCTTTGTGAAGAGCGCTGTTCATGACACAAACTGTTCTCACCCCTCTTGTTGGTGGAGAGAAGTTTTTCAGGTTTAATGCAAATTTTCCTTAAATTCTATACATTTTGCCGTGTCTAATATGTGTTCATGTGATATTTGAGTGACTCAACCATTACAACCAAATCTATGGGCAAGAGGAAAAGTGATGATGCACTATCCAATTTCGAAATTGCACCTTATGCATTCTACTATTCCAACTTTCAAGTGTAAATTGAAAGCCGGACTGAGTCCCTTTTTCTTGGGGGGGGGGGGGGGGATCCCCCTTCCGAGCGCACCCCAGAGTTTGGGAACCACTTTTCTAGAACGTGCCTTTACAAAATTAGAAGGATTTCTCGAGCCACAGCTACAAATAACTGCTACAAATAACAGCTACAAATAACAGCTACAAATAACAGCTACAAATAACAGCTACAAATAACAGCTACAAATAACAGCTACAAATAACAGCTACAAATAACAGCAACAAATAACAGCTACAAATAACAGCTACAAATAACAGCTACAAATAACAGCTACAAATAACAGCTACAAATCACAGCTACAAATAACAGCTACAAATAACAGCTACAAATAACAGCTACAAATAACAGCTACAAATAACAGCTACAAATAACAGCTACAAATAACAGCTACAAATAACAGCTACAAATAACAGCTACAAATAACAGCTACCCCTATTTGATGGGTTCATAACGTTGGTCCATTCTGTGTTTGAATATGCTTATCAAGTTAAATGGAATCTGTTTTTCATGGCTGCATTTTTGAAACATCTGTGCTCTTCTTCCTGCCTCTGTGTTCTCCCCACTGCTCAGTTAAGAAAGGTTACTACTGTAGGTTTATGTTGTTGGGAAAAGGGAGATGGATTTGGCTAATTATTTCATTTAAAAAGTAAGATAGTGTGGGTTAAATTGTGTTGTTGATTTGACATCAAATGAGGTGTGTCTATTGACATATAACATCTATATACATTTTGTGTGTGTTTGTCAGGGCTTGAATACTAGTTCACTACAGTTCACAGGTACATTTGGAGAGCTTTCTCCGTTTTATTGAAGGCCTTAGGTTTGTGTAGAGTAGTTCATCAGTAAAAGCTACAGCTGTGACTGGGCCTGCTGTTAGAACCCAGAGAGGTAGAAACTTTTGGTCTGTAGATATGTCACCACTTAGACCCCCAACAGAGTCAACCTTCACAGCTATTATCCACAGCCACCGCTGCATACTGCACCAATCAATTTAACCCTGGTCCCTGTGTGCATTGGCATGTAAGTCCACTTTTTCCTCTCTCTCTCTCTCGCTCTCTCTCTCCTCTCCCTCAGGTCTGTCCATGATAGTTTAACCCCTCCTCTGCGTACCTGTGTGATACAGATAATGATGACAATTGGTCAGGAGAAGAACAGTGGTGTCATCAGCATCTGTGAACTCAATAACCAATGAAAGGTAAGGTCACCAAAGTCAGGGGTCAAAGGTGAACAGTTGTGCAGCATCTAGCCTGGCCAGCTGTTAGTCTAGCCCTACGCGCGTGCATGCACACACACACACGTAAGCACACACTCCTCTGTCGACGGCTCTGCCATTCACCTTGTTGTGTGAGATGTGTTTGTGCGAAGCCTTTTCATATCCTACTCAGTCGCTGTAACCTTTTTGATCCATTTGAAGCTGATGGAAGAAGCGGGTGCAGGCTGGGTCATTGCCATGACATGTCTAGTCATTCTTTCTTTTCTTGACATTATTTAGTTCTCTAGTGCTCTTTTCAAGGTGTTTCTGTTGTTATATTATTCTGGATCATTCCTCTGCTAGTTCTGGGTGTTTTACCACAGTGATGTTGTGTAAGTCTGTTGTACTGACAGGGTTGAGGTGTTGTCTCCAGTAACGGTGGGGAAGACACCAACAAAAATCCATATTACAACCTATGTGTTGTGATAATTGGTGTTTGCTCTATAACCTGTTATTTCATATGTCTTGTGACCATGACATATAAGAAGACACAGTGGCAGAATAAATTCAACAACACATTTGTTTCATCACAAAACCAGAGAGCAGACCATTACATGATGACAGCATGGTCAAGCAAGTAATGACTTGCCTAGTTAAATAAAATGAAAATGTGTCCAACATTTTCAGACCACGAGACAACTATTGATTTAGAACCATGGAGAGTTACTGCAAGAAGAAGACAGGAACAGCCTCCACTATTCCAGCACCATTTCAACTTCAACATCATCAAATCACCTCTGCTTAGTCTAACACAGTGACAACTAAACGATACCAAAAACGATTTAGTCCAATCAACGTAAGCTAAATATGATGTGGCTGTCCATGGTTCTGATTTCTCTGTGTGTGTGTGTGTGTGTGTGTGTGTGTGTGTGTGTGTGTGTGTGTGTGTGTGTGTGTGTGTGTGTGTGTGTGTGCGTGTGCGTGTGCGTGTGTGTGTGCGTGTGCGTGTGTTCATGCAAGTAGAAAAAACATGTTGACACACCCTACTTGTAGGGAAACGCCAATGCCCTCCTCCTCTCGTTCATGTTTATGAAACGTCTATGACTGTCATACAGTACACACCTTTATTTTTGTTGACCTACCGTAGGCTGCTAAAATGCTTGCTCGCTAGTCTAACTTCCTTTTTCATGGGCAAAGTTAGCTAGTTTACATTAGCCTTCTATATCTAGCTATATAATGAACTTCCATCCTCTCAGGTCAGGGGCATGACAATGTGGGAATTCATGTTTGGATCAGAATTGCCGCTATAATCATTGGCCGGTACGGAGGATTAAGTAAAACCACAAGTCCAAATCCCGATCTCCATCTATTGCTAGTTTAGGAAAGAGGCAATTTTAGCTAGCTAGCTGGCCAGCAGAGGACAACAACACAAGATGCAACAATTCAAGTTGTTTCTGTCATGGACGTATGCTCTCAATGCGATTTGATAGGAGAGACGCCAAATTCAAACTGGCTTCCCTTGACATTTTTTTGTTGTTGCGCCAGGACAATTCACAGTTTAGCTCGCTCAGTTTAGCTCAACACTGATTGGCTATTATTTTGTACTTTTTTTAATCAAGAGGTCAAATTCTCGCTGACTTCCCTTGCATTCAATGCTAAGGGCGGCAAAAATGTCATACTCGTTTGGAACAGATAGCATCAGATAGATGGCCTACACATACAGAGACAGAGGGGTGCTGTTTCACTTGCTCATTTGCTTTCTCTGGTGAGATACGTTCAGCCTCTTGCGAATTGAAGGAGAAATATAAAACAGAGAGACAAAATATTAATTATATTATGTGTTTGTTTCTTTTTTCATCAGTAAATTTTTGGGGGAAGCCTAGCTTCCCTTGGCATCCATGAATACAGGCCACTGGTTGTCTCCTGTCTGGATGGCTGGTCTGACTGCCGGAGGAAATGTCTCCCTGTTGAATTTGTCAATCGCCTTGCCGATTCACTGAGACAGGCTGTTTTTAGGTTTCTTTGAAGGAAACTGAGTGACAGACGATTAAAAAATTTTCTCTACCTCTCAATTCTCCCTCTCTCTGTACCTCTCTCTCTCTCCTCCATCTCTCTCTCTGTCGCTCCCTCTCTCTTTCTCTCTCCCTCCCCTTCTACCTCTCTCTCTGTCTCTCCCGCTTTCTCCCTCTGGCTCTCCCTCTCTCTCTCCCTCCCTCTCCCTCTGCCACTCCCTCTGCCTCCCCCCGTCTTTCTCTTTCTTGGCTTTGGGGTCACCAGTGAAATATACCTGCTGGAGCGTGTGCTATGGGTGGGTGCTGCTATGGTGACCAGTGAACTGAGACAAGGTGGGGCTTTACCTAGCAAAGACTTATAGATGACCTGGAGCCAGTGGGTTGGGCGACGAATATGAAGCGAGGACCAGCCAACGAGAGCATACAGGTTGCAGTGGTGGGTAGTATATGGGGCTTTGGTGACAAAACGGATGGCACTATGATAGACTGCATCCAATTTGCTGAGTAGAGTGAGGAGGAAGGGAAGCGCTACTAAGGTACACTATAGTATATTTTGGTAGATAGAAGGTGCTCTTTGGTTAAAGGGGTAAATTGGTCATCAAAAAGAAAGGAGGACCAAGGCACTCTTCATATAATTAATTACTGAGTAGAGTGTTGGAGGCTATTTTATAAATGACATCGCTGAAGTCAAGGATCGGTAAGATAGTCAGTTTTACGAGGGTATGTTTGGCAGCATGAGTGAAAGATGCTTTGTTGCGAAATAGGAAGCCCATTCTAGATTTAATTTTGGATTGGAGATGCTTAATGTGAGTCTGGAAGGAGAGTTTACAATCTAGCCAGACACCTAGGTATTTGTAGTTGTCCAAATATTCTAAGTCAGAGCCGTCCAGAGTAGTAATGTTGGACAGGCGGGCAGGTGCTGGTAGCGATCGGTTGAAGAGCATGCATTTAGTTTTACTTGCATTTAAGAGCAGCTGGAGGCCACAGAAGGAGTGTTGTATAACACTGAAGCTCATTTGGAGGGTTGTTAACACAGTGTCCAAAGAAGGGCCAGAAGTAAACAGAATGGTGTCGTCTGCGTAGAGGTGGATCAGAGACTCACCAGCAGCATCATTGATCTATCCCTCCCTTCTTTCCCTATCCCCCCTCCCTCTCAATGTCAATTTAAGTTCAATTTAAGGGCTTTATTCACATGGGAAACATATGTTAACATTGCCAAAGCAAGTGATCTAGATAATAAACTAACGTGAAATAAACAATAAACAAATGAACAGTAAATAGTACATTCACAAAAGTCCCAAAAGAATAAAGACATTAAAAATGTCATATTATGTCTATATACAGTGTTGTAATGATGTGCAATTAGTTAAAGTACAAAGTGGAAAATAAATAAACATAAATATAGGTTGTATTTACAATGTTTGTTCTTCACTGGTTGCCCTTTTCTTGTGGCAACAGGTAACAAATCTTGCTGCTGTGATGGCACACTGTGGTATTTCACCCAATAGATATGAGTTTATCAAAATTGGATTTGTTTTCAAATTCTTTTTGAGTCTGTGTAATCTGAGGGAAATATGTGTCTCTAATATGGTCATACATTGGGCAGGAGGTTTGGAAGTGCAGCTCAGTTTCCACCTAGTTTTGTGGGCAGTGTGCACATAGCCTGTCTTCTCTTGAGAGCCAGGTTTGCCTACGGCAGCCTTTCTCAAAAGCAAGGCTGTGCTCACTGAGTCTGTACATAGTCAAAGCTTTCCTTAAGTTCAGATCAGTCACAGTGGCCATGTATTCTAAAAAAAAAGATTTTGCATCTTCAAAGTGGTTGGCATGTTGTGTAAATCAAATGATACAAACCCCCCCCAAAATCAATTTGAATTCCAGGTTGTAATGCAACAAAACATGAAAAATGCCAAGGGGGGTGAATCCTTTCGCAAGCCACTGTATTCTGCCACTGTGTATTCTCTGTTCAGGGCCAAATAGCATTCAAATAGCATGCTCTGTTTTTTGTTAATTATTTTAATGTGTCAAGATATTATCTTTTTGTTTTCTCATGATTTGGTTGGGTCTAATTGTGTTGCTGTCCTGTTGCTCTGTGGGGTATGTTTGTGTTTGTGAACAGAGCCCCAGAACCAGCTTGCTTAGGGGACTCTTCCCCAGGTTCATCTCTCTGTAAGTGATGGCTTTGTTATGGAAGGTTTGGTAATAACTTTATTTTTAGGGGTTTGTAGAATTTAACAGCTTTTTTCTGGATTTTGATAATTAGCAGGCTATCGGCCTAATTCTGCTCTGCATGCATTATTTGGTGTTTTACGTTGTACACTGAGGATATTTTTGCAGAATTCTGCATGCAGAGTCTCAATTTGGTGTTTGTCCCCTTTAGTGAATTCCTGGTTGGTGAGCGGACACCAGACCTCACAACCATAAAAGGCAATGGGTTCTATAAGGACCCCAGACCTCACACCCATAAAGAGAAATGGGTTCTATAAGGACCCCAGACCTCACACCCATAAAGGGCAATGGGTTCTATAACTGATTCAAGTATTTTTAGCTAGATCCTAATTGGTATGTCGAATTTTACGTTCCTTTTGATGGCATAGAAGGGCCTTCTTGCCTTGTCTCTCAGATCGTTCACAGCTTTGTGGAAGTTACCTGTGCCGCTGATGTTTATACTGAGGTATGTATAGGTTTTTGTGTGCTCTAGGGCAACGGTGTCTAGATGGAGTTTGTATTCGTGGTCCTGGCAACTAGACCTTTTTTTGGAACACCATTATTTTTGTATTACTGAGATTTATTGTCAGGGCCCAGGTCTGACAGAATCTGTTCAGAAGATCTAGCTGCTGCTGTAGGCCCTCCTTGGTTGGGGACAGAAGCACCAGGTCATCAGCAAACAGTAGACACTTGACTTCAGATTCTAGTAGGGTGAGGCCGGGGGTTGTAGTCCCTCTCTCTCTCTCTTTTGTCCCTCCCTCCTCCTCTCACAGGGGAGATGTTACTGAGAGCTAGTGATAAGGTGCTGTAGTGTGTGTGTGTGTGTGTGTGTGTGTGTGTGTGTGTGTGTGTGTGTGTGTGTGTGTGTGTGTGTGTGTGTGTGTGTGTGTGTGTGTGTGTGTGTGTGTGTGTGTGTGTGTGTGTGTGTGTGTGTGTGTGTGTGTGTGTGTGTGTGTGCGTGCGTGTGCGTGCACACGTGCGTGCACTCTCTGTCTCAGACTGCCTGGCCAGTGGATTCTGGACAGAGAGAGATAAGCCTCTCCCTCTATACTGTTAGAATGGAAATCCATTTGGCCTGGCAGAACCATAGTTCTATGAGCAGAACCGATTTGGAATATAGCTTCAACTGTTTTAGCTGATTTTCTCTTTTTTCCCTCTCCGGTTCTCCACCGCTTTATGTTATGTTTTATTCTCTGTATGCATGTATGTATGTAGGTATGTACACTGCTCAAAAAAATAAAGGGAACACTTAAACAACACAATGTAACTCCAAGTCAAAAACACTTCTGTGAAATCAAACTGTCCACTTAGGAAGCAACACTGATTGACAATAAATTTCACATGCTGTTGTGCAAATGGTATAGACAAAAGGTGGAAATTATAGGCAATTAGCAAGACACCCCCCAAAACAGGAGTGATTCTGCAGGTGGTGACCACAGACCACTTCTCAGTTCCTATGCTTCCTGGCTGATGTTTTGGTCACTTTTGAATGCTGGCGGTGCTCTCACTCTAGTGGTAGCATGAGACGGAGTCTACAACCCACACAAGTGGCTCAGGTAGTGCAGTTCATGCAGGATGGCACATCAATGCGAACTGTGGCAAAAAGGTTTGCTGTGTCTGTCAGCGTAGTGTCCAGAGCATGCAGGCGCTACCAGGAGACAGGCCAGTACATCAGGAGACGTGGAAGAGGCCGTAGGAGGGCAACAACCCAGCAGCAGGACCGCTACCTCCGCCTTTGTGCAAGGAGGTGCACTGCCAGAGCCCTGCAAAATGACCTCCAGCAGGCCACAAATGTGCATGTGTCTGCTCAAACGGTCAGAAACAGACTCCATGAGGGTGGTATGAGGGCCCGATGTCCACAGGTGGGGGTTGTGCTTACAGCCCAACACCGTGCAGGACGTTTGGCATTTGCCAGAGAACACCAAGATTGGCAAATTCGCCACTGGCGCCCTGTGCTCTTCACAGATGAAAGCAGGTTCACACTGAGCACATGAGCACATGTGACAGACGTGACAGAGTCTGGAGACTCCGTGGAGAACGTTCTGCTGCCTGCAACATCCTCCAGCATGACCGGTTTGGCGATGGGTCAGTAATGGTGTGGGGTGGCATTTCTTTGTGGGGCCGCACAGCCCTCCATGTGCTCGCCAGAGGTAGCCTGACTGCCATTAGGTACCGAGATGAGATCCTCAGACCCCTTGTGAGACCATATGCTGACACATGCACATTTGTGGCCTGCTGGAGGTCATTTTGCAAGGCTCTGGCAGTGCACCTCCTTGCACTAAGGCGGAGGTACCGGTCCTGCTGCTGGGTTGTTGCCCTCCTACGGCCTCCTCCACGTCTCCTGATGTACTGGCCTGTCTCCTGGTAGCGCCTGCATGCTCTGGACACTACGCTGACAGACACAGCAAACCTTTTTGCCACAGTTCGCATTGATGTGCCATCCTGGATGAACTGCACTACCTGAGCCACTTGTGTGGGTTGTAGACTCCTTCTCATGCTACCACTAGAGTGAGAGCACCGCCAGCATTCAAAAGTGACCAAAACATCAGCCAGGAAGCATAGGAACTGAGAAGTGGTCTGTGGTCACCACCTGCAGAACCACTCCTTTATTGGGGGTGTCTTGCTAATTGCCTATAATTTCCACCTTTTGTCTATTCCATTTGTACAACAGCATGTGAAATTTATTGTCAATCAGTGTTGCTTCCTAAGTGGACAGTTTGATTTCACAGAAGTGTGATTGACTTGGAGTTACATTGTGTTGTTTAAGTGTTCCCTTTATTTTTTTGAGCAGTGTATATATGTATATACTGTATGTATGTCTCTCTGTCTGAGAATACATTAATATGTGCGTCTGTCAATGTTTTTCTGGGTTAGAATACTTCACAAAACCGTTTCACAGCTCTCCAACTGCACACACTGCTCTCAAAACCTAAAAACAAACATCTTGGGAGAAAGAGACGTTTTAAAGTTTGTGTTGCGAGAGAGGTACCAGAGAAGATGATAAGACAGGTTTTTGTTATTCATTGGCGAACAATCTTTTCCATGTGATAGTCAGCACAGTTCTCCCTTCCCCAGCTACGTACCTAAAGAAAATGTTATTGTTGGATGAACATCTAAAAAGGGGAAAGTGAATGACATGTTATTCAATTTGGGATTGCATCTCTCCTCCTCCCTCACTCCAGAAATAACTGTTTCACTACACTCTGCTTGTATAAGATCAGATTTAAGCCGCAGGTGTTGAGGACAGTAGTTACCAATCTTGTCCTTTTCCCCCCTCTGTAATCTACACCTTTCAGAGCTTGCTGGGCCTTGTCCACTTCTTTTATTTCACTTTTCCATCTTTCTGTTCCACTTTTTTACGTGTACTTTCATTTTGGGGAAGACAGGAGTGGAGAAGAGAAAAGGTAGAGGCTGTGTCTGAGTACCCGTACCTGCATTCTATATAGTAGTCATTTTCAGTATAGAAAAAAAGAAAGAAAAGTTTTTTATAGTATGTGAAAAAAAAAAAAAAAAAAACTGTATGTTTTAAATGCCAGGATGACATACTTATTCCAGCTCATTCCTGTTGAAATTGCGGCACGCTATTGAGGAAGAGAATCGTCTTACGAGACCAATGTGTGTTTGACAACGGCGCGCGGTACCAAAATGAACGAATGGCGGGAATTTGTTGCTAATTTAATTTGTTTGTTTTTTTACTAAACATCACATTCTAAATAGTATGCAGTAAGAGTAGTACACAGTATGCAGTTTGAGTAGGTAGTAGGCAAGACAGATTTGGGACATGGCCTCAGACTTAGGGGCGCTGGGAGAACAATAGTGATAGACAGAGAGGAAAGGAAGAGCAGACGATGGAGAATTTTTTACATTTTATAAAAGTACTGACTCAGAGCTCTGCAATGGTATATCATACACTAGTTGGAGAAAACTATGGTCAAGCTATGCTGCTATAAAAGTTGATTATCTTGTACACCCAGTTTTGAGAAAAAGCCTTTCAAACTTTTCACACTTGCCAGAGAGCTGTTCTTTGTTTACGTCCATTCAGGAACATTCACACCCTCTTAAGCCTTAGCCCCACCCATCTCTTTAAAGGATTCACATGGGGACAAGTGTCTGCCCATGGCCTTGTGCTAAACTGAGTGAGAGTGAAAGTGGTGGAAGTAGCAGCCTTGAATAAGGAATAACTCCAGGTAAAAATACACTATACATATACAGTACCAGTCAGTTTGGACACATCTACTCATTCAAGGGTTTTTCTTTATTTTTACTATTTTCTACATTGTTGAATAATAGTGAAGACATCAAAACTACGAATTAACACATATGGAATTATGTAGTAACCATAAAAGTGTAAAACAAATCTAAATATATTTTAGGTTTTAGATTCGTCAAAGGAGCCACCCTTTGCCTTGATGACAGCTTTACACACTCTTGTCATTCTCTCAACCAGCTTCATGAGGTAGTAACCTGGAATGCATTTCAATTAACAGGTGTGCCTTGTTAAAAGTACATTTGTGGAATGTCTTTCCTTCTTAATGCGTTTGAAACAATACGTTTCTTGTGCTATATACATATAAACTCAGCAAAAAACGAAAAAATGTCTCACTGTCAACTATAATTATATTCAGCAAACTTAACATGTGTAAATATTTGTATGAACAAAACAAGATTCAACAACTGAACTCAATAAACTCAACAAGTTCCACAGACACAGACAGTGTCTCTCCCGATAACACTACTCTGTCTCCCTCCCCCTCTCCCGATAACACTACTCTGTCTCCCTCCCCCTCTCCCGATAACACTGCTGTCTCCCTCCCCCTCTCTCCCAATAACACTGCTGTCTCCCTCCCCCTCTCCCGATAACAATACTCTGTCTCCCTCCCCCTCTCCCGATAACACTACTCTGTCTCCCTCCCCCCTCTCCCAATAACACTGCTGTCTCCCACCCCCCTCTCCCGATAACACTGCTGTCTCCCTCCCCCCTCTCTCCCGATAACACTACTCTGTCTCCCTCCCACTCTCCCGATAACACTACTCTGTCTCCCTCCCCCTCTCCCGATAACACTGCTGTCTCCCTCCGCCTCTATCCCGATAACACTGCTGTCTCCCTCCCCCAGCAGTGTTATCGGGAGAGGGGGAGGGAGGGAGACAGCAGTGTTATTGGGAGAGAGGGGGAGGGAGACAGCAGTGTTATTGGGAGAGGGGGAGGGAGACAGCAGTGTTATTGGGAGAGGGGGAGGGAGACAGAGTAGGGTTATGGGGAGAGGGTGAGGGAGACATTAGTGTTATTGGGAGAGGGAGAGGGAGACAGCAGTGTTATTGGGAGAGAGGGGGAGGGAGACAGAGTAGGGTTATGTGGAGAGGGGGAGGGAGACAGCAGTGTTATCGGGAGAGGGGGAGGGAGACAGCAGTGTTATCGGGAGAGAGGGGGGAGGGAGACAGCAGTGTTATTGGGAGAGAGGGGGAGGGAGACAGCAGTGTTATTGGGAGAGAGGGGGGAGGGAGACAGCAGTGTTATTGGGAGAGAGGGGGAGGGAGACAGCAGTGTTATCGGGAGAGAGGGGGAGGGAGACAGCAGTGTTATTGGGAGAGAGGGGGGAGGGAGACAGCAGTGTTATTGGGAGAGAGGGGAGGGAGACAGCAGTGTTATTGGGAGAGAGGGGGAGGGAGACAGCAGTGTTATCGGGAGAGAGGGAGGGAGACAGCAGTGTTATTGGGAGAGACTGGGGAGGGAGCAGTGTTATTGGGAGAGGGGGAGGGAGACAGAGTAGTGTTATCGGGAGAGGGGGAGGGAGACATCAGTGTTATTGGGAGAGAGGGGGGAGGGAGACAGCAGTGTTATCGGGAGAGAGGGAGGGAGACAGCAGTGTTATTGGGAGAGAGGGGGAGGGAGACAGAGTAGGGTTATGGGGAGAGGGGGAGAGGGGGAGGGAGACAGCAGTGTTATTGGGAGAGGGAGAAGGAGACAGCAGTGTTATTGGGAGAGAGGGGGAGGGAGACAGAGTAGGGTTATGGGGAGAGGGGGAGAGGGGGAGGGAGACAGCAGTGTTATCGGGAGAGGGGGAGGGAGACAGCAGTGTTATCGGGAGAGAGGGGGGAGGGAGACAGCAGTGTTATTCGGGAGAGAGGGGGAGGGAGACAGCAGTGTTAATGGGAGAGAGGGGGGAGGGAGACAGCAGTGTTATCGGGAGAGAGGGGGAGGGAGACAGCAGTGTTATTGGGAGAGGGGGAGGGAGACAGCAGTGTTTTTGGGAGAGGGGGGAGGGAGACAGCAGTGTTATTGGGAGAGAGGGGGGAGGGAGACAGAGTAGTGTTATCGGGAGAGGGGGAGGGAGACAGCAGTGTTATCGGGAGAGAGGGGGGAGGGAGACAGCAGTGTTATCGGGAGAGGGGGAGGGAGACAGCAGTGTTATTTGGAGAGAGGGGAGGGAGACAGCAGTGTTATTGGGAGAGAGGGGGGAGGGAGACAGCAGTGTTATTGGGAGAGGGGGAGGGAGATAGCAGTGTTATTGGGAGAGGGGGGAGGGAGACAGCAGTGTTATTGGGAGAGAGGGGGGAGGGAGACAGCAGTGTTATCGGGAGAGAGGGGGAGGGAGACAGCAGTGTCATCGGGAGAGGGGGAGGGAGACAGAGTAGTGTTATCGGGAGAGGGGGAGGGAGACAGAGTAGTGTTATCGGGAGAGAGGGGGGAGGGAGACAGCAGTGTTATCGGGAGAGGGGTAGGGAGACAGAGTAGTGTTTTCGGGAGAGAGGGGGGTGGGAGACAGCAGTGTTATTGGGAGAGGGGGGAGGGAGACAGAGTAGTGTTATCGGGAGAGGGGGAGGGAGACAGAGTAGTGTTATCGGGAGAGGGGGGAGGGAGACAGCAGTGTTATTGGGAGAGAGGGGGGAGGGAGACAGCAGTGTTATCGGGAGAGAGGGGGAGGGAGACAGAGTATTGTTATCGGGAGAGGGGGAGGGAGACAGCAGTGTTATTGGGAGAGAGGGGGGAGGGAGAAAGCAGTGTTATTGGGAGAGAGGGGGGAGGGAGACAGCAGTGTTATCGGGAGAGAGGGGGGAGGGAGACAGCAGTGTTATCGGGAGAGAGGGGGGAGGGAGACAGCAGTGTTATTGGGAGAGAGGGGGGAGGGAGACAGAGTAGTGTTATCGGGAGAGGGGGAGGGAGACAGCAGTGTTTTTGGGAGAGAGGTGAGGGAGACAGCAGTGTTATCGGGAGAGGGGGAGGGAGACAGAGTAGTGTTATCGGGAGAGGGGGAGGGAGACAGCAGTGTTATTGGGAGAGAGGGGGGAGGGAGACAGCAGTGTTATTGGGAGAGGGGGAGGGAGACAGAGTAGTGTTATCGGGAGAGGGGGAGGGAGACAGCAGTGTTATTGGGAGAGAGGGGAGGGAGACAGCAGTGTTATTGGGAGAGAGGGGGGAGGGAGACAGCAGTGTTATTGGGAGAGAGGGGGGAGGGAGACAGAGTAGTGTTATAGGGAGAGAGGGGGAGGGAGCAGTGTTATTGGGAGAGGGGGGAGGGAGACAGAGCAGTGTTATTGGGAGAGGGGGAGGGAGACAGCAGTGTTATTGGGAGAGGGTGAGGGAGACAGCAGTGTTATCGGGAGAGAGGGGGGAGGGAGACAGCAGTGTTATCGGGAGAGGGGGGGGAGACAGCAGTGTTATCGGGAGAGAGGGGGGAGGGAGACAGAGTATTGTTATCGGGAGAGGGGGAGGGAGACAGCAGTGTTATTGGGAGAGAGGGGGGAGGGAGACAGCAGTGTTATCGGGAGAGAGGGGGGAGGGAGACAGAGTATTGTTATCGGGAGAGGGGGAGGGAGACAGCAGTGTTATTGGGAGAGGGGGAGGGAGACAGCAGTGTTATTGGGAGAGGGGGAGGGAGACAGCAGTGTTATTGGGAGAGAGGGGGGAGACAGCAGTGTTATTGGGAGAGAGGGGGGAGGGAGACAGCAGTGTTATTGGGAGAGGGGAAGGGAGACAGAGTAGTGTTATTGGGAGAGGGGGGAGGGAGACAGCAGTGTTATCGGGAGAGAGGGGGGAGACAGCAGTGTTATTGGGAGAGAGGGGGGAGGGAGACAGCAGTGTTATTGGGAGAGGGGGAGGGAGACAGAGTTGTGTTATCGGGAGAGGGGGAGGGAGACAGAGTAGTGTTATCGGGAGAGAGGGGAGGGAGACAGCAGTGTTATTGGGAGAGGGGGAGGGAGACAGCAGTGTTATCGGGAGAGAGGGGGGAGGGAGACAGAGTAGTGTTATCGGGAGAGGGGGAGGGACACAGAGTAGTGTTATTGGGAGAGAGGGGAGACAGAGTAGTGTTATTGGGAGAGGGGGAGGGAGACAGCAGTGTTATCGGGAGAGAGGGGGGAGACAGCAGTGTTATTGGGAGAGGGGGAGACAGAGTAGTGTTATTGGGAGAGGGGGAGGGAGACAGCAGTGTTATTGGGAGAGAGGGGGGAGGGAGACAGCAGTGTTATTGGGAGAGGTGGAGGGAGACAGCAGTGTTATCGGGAGAGGGGGAGGGAGACAGAGTAGTGTTATTGGGAGAGAGGGGGGAGACAGCAGTGTTATTGGGAGAGAGGGGGGAGACAGCAGTGTTATCGGGAGAGAGGGGGGAGGGAGACAGAGTAGTGTTATTTGGAGAGGGGGAGGGAGACATAGTAGTGTTATTGGGAGAGGGGGGGAGGGAGACAGCAGTGTTATTGGGAGAGGGGGAGGGAGACATTGTAGGGTTATGTGGAGAGAGGGGGGAGGGAGACAGCAGTGTTATCGGAAGAGAGGGGGAGAGAGACAGCAGTGTTATGGGGAGAGGGGGGGGAGGGAGACAGCAGTGTTATTGGGAGAGAGGTGGATTGATTCAGATTAGTGTTATGGGGGAGAGAGGGGGAGGGAGACAGCAGTGTTATCGTGAGAGGGGGAGGGAGACAGCAGTGTTATCGGGGGAGGGAGACAGAGTAGTGTTATTGGGAGAGAGGGGGGAGGGAGACAGCAGTGTTATCGGGAGAGAGGGGGGAGGGAGACAGCAGTGTTATCGGGAGAGGGGGAGGGAGACAGAGTAGTGTTATCGGGAGAGAGGGGGGAGGGAGACAGCAGTGTTATGGGGAGAGAGGGGGGAGGGAGACAGCAGTGTTATGGGGAGAGAGGTGGATGGATTCAGATTAGTGTTTGGGGGAGAGAGGGGGGAGGGAGACAGCAGTGTTATTGGGACACAGCAGTGTTATGGGGAGAGAGGTGGATGGATTCAGATTAGTGTTTGGGGGAGAGAGGGGGGAGGGAGACAGCAGTGTTATGCGGAGAGAGGGGGGAGGGAGACAGCAGTGTTATGGGGAGAGAGGGGGGAGGGAGACAGCAGTGTTATGGGGAGAGAGGTGGATGGATTCAGATTAGTGTTTGGGGGAGAGAGGGGGAGGGAGACAGCAGTGTTATGGGGAGAGAGGGGGGAGGGAGACAGCAGTGTTATGGGGAGAGAGGTGGATGGATTCAGATTAGTGTTATGTGGGAGAGAGTGGGAGGGAGACAGCAGTGTTATGGGGAGAGAGGTGGATGGATTCAGATTAGTGTTTGGGGGAGAGAGGGGGAGGGAGACAGCAGTGTTATAGGGAGAGAGGGGGAGGGAGACAGAGTAGTGTTATCGGGAGAGAGGGAGGGAGACAGAGTAGTGTTATCGGGAGAGGGGGAGGGAGACAGCAGTGTTATTGGGAGAGAGGGGGTGGGAGACAGAGTAGTGTTATCGGGAGAGGGGGAGGGAGACAGAGTAGTGTTATCGGGAGAGGGGGAGGGAGACAGAGTAGTGTTATCGGGAGAGGGGGAGGGAGACAGCAGTGTTATTGGGAGAGAGGGGGGAGGGAGACAGCAGTGTTATCGGGAGAGGGGGAGGGAGACAGCAGTGTTATTGGGAGAGAGGGGAGGGAGACAGCAGTGTTATTGGGAGAGAGGGGAGGGAGACAGAGTAGTGTTATCGGGAGAGAGAGGGGAGGGAGACAGAGTAGTGTTATCGGGAGAGAGAGGGGAGGGAGACAGAGTAGTGTTATCGGGAGAGAGGGGGGAGGGAGACAGCAGTGTTATTGGGAGAGAGGGGGAGGGAGACAGCAGTGTTATCGGGTGAGAGGGGGAGGGAGACAGCAGTGTTATTGGGAGAGAGGGGGAGGGAGACAGAGTAGTGTTATCGGGAGAGAGGGGGGAGGGAGACAGCAGTGTTATTGGGAGAGAGGGGGAGGGAGACAGCAGTGTTATTGGGAGAGAGGGGGGAGGGAGACAGAGTAGTGTTATCGGGAGAGAGGGGGGGGGGAGACAGCAGTGTTATTGGGAGAGAGGGGGAGGGAGACAGCAGTGTTATCGGGAGAGAGGGGGGAGGGAGACAGCAGTGTTAATGGGAGAGAGGGGGGGAGGGAGACAGCAGTGTTATGGGGAGAGAGGTGGATGGATTCAGATTAGTGTTATGTGGGAGAGAGTGGGAGGGAGACAGCAGTGTTATGGGGAGAGAGGTGGATGGATTCAGATTAGTGTTTGGGGGAGAGAGGGGGAGGGAGACAGCAGTGTTATAGGGAGAGAGGGGGAGGGAGACAGAGTAGTGTTATCGGGAGAGAGGGAGGGAGACAGAGTAGTGTTATCGGGAGAGGGGGAGGGAGACAGCAGTGTTATTGGGAGAGAGGGGGTGGGAGACAGAGTAGTGTTATCGGGAGAGGGGGAGGGAGACAGAGTAGTGTTATCGGGAGAGGGGGAGGGAGACAGAGTAGTGTTATCGGGAGAGGGGGAGGGAGACAGCAGTGTTATTGGGAGAGAGGGGGGAGGGAGACAGCAGTGTTATCGGGAGAGGGGGAGGGAGACAGCAGTGTTATTGGGAGAGAGGGGAGGGAGACAGCAGTGTTATTGGGAGAGAGGGGAGGGAGACAGAGTAGTGTTATCGGGAGAGAGAGGGGAGGGAGACAGAGTAGTGTTATCGGGAGAGAGAGGGGAGGGAGAGAGAGTAGTGTTATCGGGAGAGAGGGGGGAGGGAGACAGCAGTGTTATTGGGAGAGAGGGGGAGGGAGACAGCAGTGTTATCGGGAGAGAGGGGGGAGGGAGACAGCAGTGTTATTGGGAGAGAGGGGGAGGGAGACAGAGTAGTGTTATCGGGAGAGAGGGGGGAGGGAGACAGCAGTGTTATTGGGAGAGAGGGGGAGGGAGACAGCAGTGTTATTGGGAGAGAGGGGGGAGGGAGACAGAGTAGTGTTATCGGGAGAGAGGGGGGAGGGAGACAGCAGTGTTATTGGGAGAGAGGGGGAGGGAGACAGCAGTGTTATCGGGAGAGAGGGGGGAGGGAGACAGCAGTGTTATTGGGAGAGAGGGGGGGAGGGAGACAGCAGTGTTATCGGGAGAGGGGGAGGGAGACAGCAGTGTTATTGGGAGAGAGGGGGAGGGAGACAGCAGTGTTATTGGGAGAGAGGGGGGAGACAGCAGTGTTATTGGGAGAGAGGGGGAGGGAGACAGCAGTGTTATGGGGGAGAGAGGTGGATGGATTCAGATTAGTGTTTGGGGGAGAAAGGGGGAGGGGGACAGCAGTGTTATGGGGAGAGAGGTGGATGGATTCAGATTAGTGTTATGGGGGAGAGAGGGGGAGGGGGACAGCAGTGTTATGGGGGATAGAGGTGGATGGATTCAGATTAGTGTTATGGGGGAGAGAGGGGGAGGGAGACAGCAGTGTTATGGGGAGAGAGGTGGATGGATTCAGATTAGTGTTATGGGGAGAGAGGGGGAGGGAGACAGCAGTGTTATTGGGAGAGGGGGAGGGAGTCAGAGTAGTGTTATCGGGAGAGGGGGAGGGAGACAGAGTAGTGTTATCGGGAGAGGGGTAGGGAGACAGCAGTGTTATTGGGAGAGGGGGAGGGAGACAGCAGTGTTATCGGGAGAGGGGGAGGGAGACAGAGTAGTGTTATCGGGAGAGGGGGAGGGAGACAGAGTAGTGTTATTGGGAGAGGGGGAGGGAGACAGCAGTGTTATTGGGAGAGAGGGGGAGGGAGACAGCAGTGTTATTGGGAGAGGGGGAGGGAGACAGCAGTGTTATCGGGAGAGAGGGGGAGGGAGACAGCAGTGTTATTGGGAGAGAGGGGGGAGGGAGACAGCAGTGTTATTGGGAGAGAGGGGGGAGGGAGACAGAGTAGTGTTATCGGGAGAGAGGGGGAGGGAGCAGTGTTATTGGGAGAGAGGGGGAGGGAGACAGCAGTGTTATTGGGAGAGAGGGGGAGGGAGACAGCAGTGTTATTTGGAGAGAGGGGGAGGGAGACAGCAGTGTTATTGGGAGAGAGGGGGAGGGAGACAGCAGTGTTATTGGGAGAGAGGGGGGAGGGAGACAGCAGTGTTATTGGGAGAGAGGGGAGGGAGACAGCAGTGTTATTGGGAGAGAGGGGGGAGGGAGACAGCAGTGTTATTGGGAGAGAGGGGGGAGACAGCAGTGTTATGGGGAGAGGGGGGGGAGGGAGACAGCAGTGTTATGGGGAGAGAGGGGGAGGGAGACAGCAGTGTTATGGGGAGAGGGGGGGGAGGGAGACAGCAGTGTTATGGGGAGAGAGGGGGAGGGAGACAGCAGTGTTATTGGGAGAGGGGGGGAGGGAGACAGCAGTGTTATGGGGAGAGGGGGGGGAGACAGCAGTGTTATCGGGAGAGAGGGGGGAGGGAGACAGAGTAGTGTTATGGGGAGAGAGGGGGGAGGGAGACAGAGTAGTGTTATGGGGAGAGAGGGGGAGGGAGACAGAGTAGTGTTATGGGGAGAGAGGGGGGAGGGAGACAGAGTAGTGTTATTGGGAGAGAGGGGGAGGGAGACAGCAGTGTTATGGGGAGAGAGGGGGAGGGAGACAGCAGTGTTATCGGGAGAGAGGGGGGAGGGAGACAGAGTAGTGTTATGGGGAGAGAGGGGGAGGGAGACAGCAGTGTTATTGGGAGAGAGGGGGAGGGAGACAGCAGTGTTATCGGGAGAGAGGGGGAGGGAGACAGAGTAGTGTTATGGGGAGAGAGGGGGAGGGAGACAGCAGTGTTATTGGGAGAGAGGGGGAGGGAGACAGCAGTGTTATTGGGAGAGAGGGGGAGGGAGACAGAGTAGTGTTATCGGGAGAGAGGGGGAGGGAGACAGAGTAGTGTTATGGGGAGAGAGGGGGAGGGAGACAGCAGTGTTATTGGGAGAGAGGGGGAGGGAGACAGCAGTGTTATCGGGAGAGAGGGGGGAGGGAGACAGAGTAGTGTTATGGGGAGACAGGTGGATGGATTCAGATTAGTGTTATGGGGGAGAGAGGTGGATGGATTCAGATTAGTGTTATGGGGGAGAGAGGGGGAGGGAGACAGAGTAGTGTTATGGGGAGACAGGTGGATGGATTCAGATTAGTGTTATGGGGGAGAGAGGGGGAGGGAGACAGCAGTGTTATGGGGGAGAGAGGTGGATGGATTCAGATTATTGTTATGGGGGAGAGAGGGGGGGAGACAGAACACTGATGTCCACTTGAGAAATCTGAGAACAGAGGAATACTCCCAAGGAGAATAACAATGTAGAGAGATAAGGGGTCTGAGGTGTGTGAGCAGTCCCTGTGTGTGTGTGTGTGTGTGTGTGTGTGTGTGTGTGTGTGTGTGTGTGTGTGTGTGTGTGTGTGTGTGTGTGTGTGTGTGTGTGTGTGTGTGTGTGTGTGTGTGTGTGTGTGTGTGTGTGTGTGTGGCAGACCCTGTGGTATTTAAATGCCATTACAGAAACCATTTGAGCAAGTATTCATGGTTGACAGGCAGGGGGGAAGACTCCCAATGGGGGCCTATTCATAATGGGACAGTGTGTGAGTGGCATTTCAGGCACGACGTGCACAATCTTTTGGGGGTTTTTCAAGCTAGTGAATGTGGTGGGTAAATGGAGACAGGAGATGTTTCATAAACACCTCGCTTGTTCATCACCATCACCATCACTAGCTAACAGGGAAACAATTGTCTAGGCAGCTAACTTTATTCTTCTTTCATGTACAACTATAGTTAAAAAGCATGGCATTGGTGGAAACATGGGGAAGACAGAGTTTCCTTCACGATACGTTTTGCACTAGTCTCGTCACTGTTCCTTTAAATTCCAACATAACCTATGACCTGACCCAACATATTACGTGTTACTGCCCAAGTTGGAAGAAGTGACATAAAAACGAGGAAATAAGGTATAATAAATCACAGTAGTAGTGCGTGGGTAAACTCACTGAGGAAGCCAAGCCAGTAAAAAAGCCATATTATAACCTGCAGAATGTTGTGATAATCACGTTGTTTGCTCTGTAACCCATTCGTTCATACTCCACCGTGATACATAAAAAGGCTGTGACAACAAAAATACAACAGTCACACAGTGGCGGTTGAAATTCAACTACACATGCGTTTGTTTCATCACAAAACCGGAGTCCACAAAGCAAATATTCCATGTAACAAACAGTTATATGACCTGCAGTATGGTCCAGCAAGTTCATGTTTTCAATAGTTTACTAAACACTGATTTAGAACCACAGAGTTAATGCAAGTCAGCACAAAGACAAGAGGAGCACTGCCTCTGCTCTTCCAGCACTATTTCAGCTTAAATATTTCAACATCATCAAATCAATAAGGCTATATATACTGTAAAGTTTAATACAATATAGTTCAATAAAGCTGAAATGCTTGCTAGCCTAACTTCCTGGCATGGGCAACAGTGAACCAGGTAAGTTAGCTAGCTAGTTAATGTGAGCCTACAAGGCTCCATCTAAGCTACATATTGAACTTCAGTCATCTCAGGCCAGTGGCAAAACATATTTATGGTTAGATCAGAATTGCCTTCATAATCATTGGCCTGTAGAGAGAAAACCACAAGTCCAAATCCCTGTTACCATCCATGGCTTAGGAAAGAGCCGATTTAGCAAGCTAGCTACTGCAGGACATCAACACAAGCAAAACAGAAACAGACGTTTTTCAGAAAATTATGTTTTGCTTAGGAAGTGATTTGATTGGTGTGAAGCCAAATCCAAACTGGCCTCCCTTGGGGGTGTTTTGCTGCACCAGGACAACCCACAGTTCAGTGCTGATTGGCTAATTATTATTTAAAAACATTTATCAAGGGAGGCCAACAGCTTGCTGGCATCAAATCAATTAAATGCTACAGTGGCAACATGTCACATACTCTTTTGGTCCAGACAGCATCAGATACATGGACTACACATACTGAGAAAGAGGGGCGCTGTTTCCCTCGCTCAGATGATTTCTCCAGTGAGATTCAGACACTTGCGAATTGATGGAAAATTATGAAAACACAGAGAAAGACGAAAGATAAATTATAATTTTTGGGTAATTATTTTATTTGTCAAATATTTCGGGAAGCCTGGCTCCCCTTGGCATCCATGAATACAGGCCAATGATAAACTAACTTAAACCAAACTAAAGCACTGTGTCTGTAAAATGTTGTAGTGTGTATAAGCTGGATGTAGAAGCCTAAGTGTTGTCCATTAGTTTATTCTAATTAGGGGAGAGGTGGTAGGGTTGGGGGACAATATATTTTGTATCTGAGCTCCTAGAGTGTGCGGCTCTCCTTTATTGTTTTGATAGTGATTACTGCAATATCTGTGCTTCATCATTACTCTGCAATATTAAAGTCCATTACAGACTCAGAGACAGAAGGATTCTGTAATCAGGAAATAGATAAGGGAGGCAAGGAATTATTAACCATAGAGCTACATTGTATCTGTCTCATTATGGCGTTTGTGAGAGCATTGAGGCCAACTCCATTTTGAAGAAGTCCATTTTCTTCTTCTACTACTTCTATAAGTTGGCACACAAACTGGAACGGTGCACATTACCCCCCGGAGTGTGTGGTTTTGAACAGGCATAAACCCAAGGTTGGCGATTTGGTGCTACCTGCAGTTACGGAATGTTTGCGACCTGTTCACGACCTGGATGGAATTATGTGATCCTTCCTTAACCCACAGGAAGTCCCACCCTGTTGACTACTTCAAACAACCAGCTCTCACAGTCTCACATCAGAATTAGACGTTCATCCATGTTTCTCAAACGTCAAATTTCGAAATTGTTGCAAATGTCAAATTTCAATGTGTTTAAGGTTAACTTTAGGCATGAACACCGATTTCTAAAGGTTAGGGTTAAGTTAAGGCATCAACTCTAAATGGTTACGGTAAGGGTTAAGTTTTGGGATAGGCTTAACACTAAAAGAGGATGAAAGATATTTACTATGTACTGTATACCAATGCAACATGCTTTGTGTTCTTGCATCTCTGGATTATGTGGAGACTCCCGGGTGGCGCAGCGGTCTAAGGCACTGCATCTCAGTGCTTAATGCATCACTACATACACCCTGGTTTGATTCCAGGCTGTATCACAACCGGCCATGATTGGGAGTCCCATAGGGCGGAGCACAACTGGCCTAGTGTCATCTGGGTTTGGCCGGTGTAGGCCGTCATTGTAATTAAGAATTTGTTTTTAACTGACTTGCCAAGTTAAATATAGGTTACATTTAAAAAATGTGCCTGAGGCTTTAAGAAAGGGCAGGCTTGATATATTTCCTTGAGGACATAATTATCTCCACTCTATCCAAGGTTGAATATGGCAGTCATGTTTTGACAGTGTGTTTCTTTTCTGAGTGAGGGATACTGTGTTTTGCATAAAGAACAGCATAATGCATTCCTCTGAGTGTCTGGGTGGATCTGAAAAACGGACTAACCCTCAGAGGTGTTTATGATCAATGTTGCAGCGCGGTTGACATGTAAAGGTCATTTCCCATTGAACCGATGAATGCAGCTTGTACTGTGAATGCGGTCTCCGCAAACTTGTAAACATTGCTTTTAAACGGTGCATAAACTAAAGAAGGGCGATCCGATTGAATCTAGCGCTTCGACTCAAAGGAGTTTAGTGGAGCTGTTACGGCTCAGTAACCAATACTGGTTCATGACCAATACTGGTCCATACAGGTGTGCACAGGGACTGAGCTGAGAGTCCTTGAAAATGGAAACTTTGTAAAGACACAGTCCCTTTGGATCTTGGCTTGGATGTAAGACCAGTCTGTCATAAGCCCTGAAGTTTCTCTGTATGTCTCTGAGTTGGTATATGGAATACTGATTGTAGTATGTACCTGGGCTTTGAAGTGAGGAAGAAGGGAGGATGAATACATGAATGAAGCAAAGGGAGGATGAACTGGAGGTAGAGCAGTAAGAGGGAATTTTTACCTGGTGTGTTTAATGTGTTGGTCAGAAATTCTGTCTGATAGTGTGTGTGTGTGTGTGTGTGTGCAGGCATGCAATATTGCATTTGTGCGTGTGTGTGTGTTTTGTTGTGCTCTGCAGTAGATTAGAGAATGTGTGTGAGGGCTGCCGTGTGGAACATGATGGTATGAGGTTTACTCTCAGTGACAGGAGAGTTCAGACCTGTTTACTCTTTGTAACAGGAGAGTTCAGGCCTGTTTACTCTCAGCGACAAGAGAGTGCAGGCCTGTTTACTCTCAGCGACAAGAGAGTTCAGGCCTGTTTACTCTCAGCGACAGGAGAGTTCAGGCCTGTTTACTCTCAGTGACAGGAGAGTTCAGGCCTGTTTACTCTCAGCGACAGGAGAGTTCAGGCCTGTTTACTCTCAGTGACAGGAGAGTTCAGGCCTGTTTACTCTCAGTGACAGGAGAGTGCAGGCCTGTTTACTCTCAGTGACCGGAGAGTTCAGGCCTGTTTACTCTCAGCGACAGGAGAGTTCAGGCCTGTTTACTCTCAGTGACAGGAGAGTTCAGGCCTGTTTACTCTCAGTGACAGGAGAGTGCAGGCCTGTTTACTCTCAGTGACAGGAGAGTTCAGGCCTGTTTGCTCTCAGTGACCGGAGAGTTCAGGCCTGTTTACTCTCAGCGACAGGAGAGTTCAGGCATGTTTACTCTCTCTACCTCTCTGTCTCTCTGTCTCTCTATCTCTGTCTCTCTGAAGGGGTGAGTGTAGCTGGTGCATAGAATTCAGGCGCAGGAGAGCAGAGATGAGTGTACAAAGCACTTTACTAAGGCAATCATTTGCACAGAACGCAACCGCGTCACAAAACAAATGTCCAACGAACATGTGAGGCAGCACAAAGTACAAAAACCCAAGTACAAAGTACCGGCTGCCACAAAGCACGGGTAATAAAACAAAACCCGGCGCTAACCAGCCGGAAGCGTGCCAACCTTGACAATAAACAAAACCCGGCACTAACCAGCCGGAAGCGTGCCAACCTTGACAATAAACAAAACCCGGCGCAAACCAGCCGGAAGCATGCCAACCTTGACAATAAACAAAACCCGGCGCTAACCAGCCGGAAGCGTGCCAACCTTGACAATAAACAAAACCCGGCGCAAACCAGCCGGAAGCGTGCCAACCTTGACAATAAACAAAACCCGGCGCAAACCAGCCGGAAGCGTGCCAACCTTGACAATAAACAATACCCCACACAGACATGGGGGGAACAGAGGGTTAAATACACAACAAGTAATGAGGGAAATGTAAACCAGGTGTGTGGCAAAACAAGACAAAACAAATGGGAAATGAAAGGTGGATCGGCGATGGCTAGAAGACCGGTGACGTCGACCGCCGAACGCTGCCCGAACAAGGAGAGGAACCGACTTCGGCGGAAGTTGTGACAGTCTCTCTCTGTCTCTGTCTCTCTGTCTCTCTGTCTCTCTCTTTCTCTCATTATGTTGTTGTTCTGCAGCACGTTAGGGGGATGAGTGTGTGATGTGTTTTTGTTGTGTTCTGCTGTGTATCAGAGAAATAGAGAGAGAGAGAGAGAGAGAGAGAGAGAGAAGGTGTGTGTCTGTCTGTGGTGTCAATGCTGTGTTCTGCTGTGGATCAGAGGTAGTGTGTGTAGTGTAGTATTTTGCTGTGTATCAGAGTTAGTGTCTGTTTGTTTGTGGTGTCGGCAAGGATCAGGGAGACCTTGGTAAACGTGACTAATTGGTCTGTATATCTAATTAGGGGCAGGACACCTCCTGCAGCTGTTCCCAGAACGTACCAACCATGCCAGATATCCTGCCCCAGACCACACACACACATGCCCAAACCCTTGCATACACACATACACACAGACTTGCACACACACACACACACACTGACTGTCCACTCCCACATCACAATAATTATCCTGTTGTGATGCCCGGTGAGTTTGAGGGGGTACCCCAAAAAATAATCTAATATAATATATCATCATAAAAAGTTAGATTTCATTTGAAAGCTTCATGCCTTGTCTTTTTGGAAATGGAACTCAAATCTTACTGCTGGAAATGTCACTAGAATCTTGCTGAGGATTATTGGCTTGAGGTGGCTTCCTTGATCACGCAGGTTGCCAGCCTACGTAAGAAACTGGGGAAAACGAAGAATGGAATGTTTACATTTTCTACACCGGTGGCTGGACGGCGTTCGCACTTGTTGGATGCATCTCCGCCTTATCCGACTGGCCGGTTTTGCCCGGAGCTCTCCCATCTGATAGCGGAGTTGATGGAGCACAGCATGAGGTAAAAGGTAATCAACGATGGTTGTTTGTCACAAACCGTGGAAGCCGAAGACAGAAACCTCCCGCAAAGCAGTCTACACTCCCAATGAGAGGCCCGGAGGGGATACAAACAGTGAATAGTTTGGCGTCCTGAAGCCTGATTTTCCTGCACCTTTGTTGCTTGGGGGGTGTCTGTGTCTACGGCTGCAGTGCCTACTACTACAATTTCCAAGTCGACGTTGGCAACCTTCCGTCCCTGCTCTGGATCGAGTGGGGCTTTTCCCTCTGTAGGAGACCTGAATCCTGTGAAGTGTGGGAGTGGGCGGATTTCCTCGTCCTTCTCGCCAGCCGTGATTTTGGGCAGTTCCATGGTAAGAAATGTGACCGTTCCTGGTGCAAAAACAATGTTCTATCCAGGAGCGAGAGTCAGTTACATTACTAAGCTTCTCCCGAATGCACTTTGTCAGGACATGGAAATCGATTGTATCGTAGTCCGTGTGGGTTTTAATGACATTATGAAGGGCAGCTCTGAACAGTTGAAACTGGATATTAAAGAGCTGATTGATTTTCTGCTAGACACTAACAAAAAAAACATCATATCTGGCCCTGTGGTGTGACAATACAGAGGCGGATGCAAGATGCAAGCAACGATGGTTTAATGAATACAGTTTACAGCAGCAACAGGACAGACAGACTGTACTCAGACGGAATCCGACCCAGGGACTAAGGTGTATCTTCCTTGATAGCGTGCAGAGAAATCCAGGGGAGTGTGTCCGGATGGGTAGGAAGGAGCACAGAAGATAATCCACACAGGGGCGGCGAGAGAATGAGCACGAACACACGACACAACCTCAGGGAAGAAAACAACGATCTGACAACAAGAAACACTGGTTACAGAACATATAAAGGGAAGATAAGTGATTCCAGCTGGCGCAGACAATCAAGCCGAGATTGGGAACCACGCCCACACAAACACGAGAGAGAGAGAGAGAGAGAGAGAGAGAGAGAAAAGGAGGCAGTGGATTCATGAACCGTGACAATACCCCCCCCCCCCTAGGAACGCCTCTTGGCGTTCCCAGGCGAATTTACCTGTCGATTGAAATCATCGATAAGGGAGTGATCCAGAATGTCCCTAGCGGGAACCCAACTTCTCTCCTCCGGACCGTAACCCTCCCAGTCCACCAGGTACTGGAATCCGCGTCCCCTCCTTCTAGAGTCCAAAATACGATTGACAGAAAAGGTGGGTTCCCCATCAACAAGTCGTGGCGGCGGGGGAACCGGGACCGGCGGGTTAATGCGTGCCTGAAACACAGGTTTTATTTTAGACACATGAAAGGTAGGGTGAATTCTCCTATACGCCGGAGGAAGCTTGAGCCGGACCGCCACCGGACTAATGATCCTGGTGACTTTGAACGGGCCAATAAATTTGGGGGCAAGTTTGTTCGAAACGGATCGGAGTGGAATGTTCTTAGTAGAAAGCCACACTCTTTCACCAACGACGTATACCGGAGGCTTCGACCGGTGGCGATCGGCCTTAGCCTTGGTGCGCGCCCCCACCCGGAGAAGAGTCTCACGGGCTCTGCTCCATGCGTGACGGCACCTCTGGATGAAAGCGTGAGCGGAGGGAACAGTAACCTCGGACTCCGTACTGGGAAAGATAGGTGGCTGGTAACCTAAACTACACTCAAACGGAGAGAGACCCGTGGCTGCCACTGGCAACGAATTGTGAGCGTACTCAACCATAGAGAGTTGTTGACTCCAGGAAGAGGGATTCTTAGAAACCAAACATCGCAACACTCTCTCCAAATCTTGGTTGGCCCTCTCCGTTTGACCGTTGCTCTGGGGATGAAACCCTGAAGACAGACTGACACTCGCTCCCAGTAACCTACAAAACTCTTGCCAAAACTTGGACACAAATTGGGGCCCCCTGTCAGAAACTACGTCCATCGGCAGGCCATGTAAGCGAAAAACGTGATCCACGACAGTTACCGCTGTCTCCTTGGCAGATGGTAATTTAGGCAAGGGAATAAAATGAGCTGCCTTAGAGAACCGGTCCACCACGGTCAAAACAACCGTCTTGCCCTGGGAGGGCGGGAGGGCGGTAACAAAATCTAGCGCGATGTGGGACCAGGGTCTCGAAGGGACCGACAGCGGTTGGAGTAACCCATCTGGGGGTCGATTAGAAGTCTTCCCAGTGGCACAAACCGAGCAAGCCAAAACAAAACTGCGAATGTCACGAGCCATCAGTGGCCACCAAAAGCGTTGCTTAACCAAAAAGCTAGTGCGGCTGACTCCTGGATGACACGCTACGTTGGAGCAATACCCCCACCGAATAACATCGGACCGACACCCCTCCGGCACAAACAACCGATTAGGTGGGCAACCGGGCGGAGGCTCTACTCCTTCTAAGGCCGTTCTGACCCTCGATTCAACCTCCCATGTGAGAGTGGAGACCACTAGGGTCCCGGGTAGGATGCACTCGGGAGTGGATGGATGTTCGGAATGGTCAAAAATGCGAGAAAGGGAATCGGGTTTGACATTCTTGGAACCCGGGCGATACGAGAGAGAGAAGTCAAAACGTCCGAAAAAGAGTGCCCACCGCGCCTGCCTGGAGTTGAGTCGCTTGGCGGTTCTGATATATTCCAAATTCTTGTGATCGGTCCAAACTATAAAAGGTACCCCCGAACCCTCTAACCAATGGCGCCACTCCTCCAGTGCTAACTTCACTGCCAACAACTCTCTGTTGCCAATGTCGTAGTTGCGTTCCGCAGGTGATAACCGATGGGAAAGGAACGCGCAAGAGTGCATCTTGTCGTCAGAAGAGGAACGTTGGGAAAGTACCGCACCTACCCCCACCTCTGAAGTGTCCACCTCCACCACGAACTGACGCAAGGGATCGGGAGCTATGAGGATGGGAGCCGAAACAAAGCGGCTCTTGAGTTTGGTGAATGCAGCCTCGGCTGCATCGGACCACCTGAACGTCACTCTGGGGGAGGTTAAGGCGGTAAGAGAAGCGACTATCTGGCTAAAGTTGCGAACAAAACGCCGGTAGAAATTGGCGAATCCCAGAAACCTCTGTAGGGCCTTACGGGAATCTGGGCTTGGCCAATCCACCACAGCCTTAACCTTGTCAGGATCCATGCGAATACCTTCAGTCGAGACGATGTAACCTAGGAATGGAACGGATTGTGCATGAAAAATGCATTTTTCCGCCTTGACAAAAAGTCCATTCTCCAACAACCTCTGAAGCACTCGTCTGACGTGCTGAACGTGTTCCTGGAGAGAAGAAGAAAAAATCAGTATGTCATCCAGGTAAACATATATGAACTGATCAATCATATCTCTCAGCACGTCATTGACGAGTGCCTGGAAAACCGCTGGGGAGTTGGATAACCCAAAAGACATGACCAAATACTCGAAGTGCCCTCTGGGGGTGTTAAACGCGGTCTTCCATTCGTCCCCCCTCCTTATGCGAACCAAATGATAAGCATTACGTAAATCCAACAGTGAACACGGATGCTCCCTGTAACCTTTCAAAGGCTGAGGACATCAACGGTAAGGGATAGGTATTCTTCACTGTGATGTTATTCAACCCACGGTAATCAATGCAAGGACGCAGAGATCCGTCCTTCTTCCCCACAAAGAAGAACCCCGCCCCCGCTGGAGAAGAGGAAGGACGAATGAATCCAGATGCCAGAGAATCAGAGATGTATCTCTCCATAGCCTCTCTCTCAGGAACAGAGAGTGAATATAACTTGCCTTTAGGCGGAGACTCACCTGGCAATAATTCTATTGCACAGTCATAGGGACGATGCGGAGGAAGAGAAGCAGCACGGGACTTACTGAACACCTCCTTCAGGTCGAGGTATTCAACGGGCACGTTAGACAAATCCACTGCCTCCTCTAGAAACACAGAATCAGACACAGATGAACAAGCAGACACTAAACAGGACTCAAGACACTTGTTACTCCACATGGATATAGAGTTATGACCCCAGTCAACTCTGGGGTTGTGTTGGGTGAGCCAAGGGTGGCCGAGAACTAATGGTGCAAGGGGTGAGTCCATGAGTAGAAATGATAGTGTCTCAGTGTGATTGCCAGAAGTGAGGAGTGTGATAGGTTCAGTGGTGTGAGAAATGTTGGGGAGTTCTTGACCATTGAGAGCGTTGACGGATATCTTGTGCGTGAGTGAGGTGATAGGAATCTGGAGTTTGTGAGCGAGCTTGAAGTCCATGAAATTACCCTCTGCTCATGAGTCCAGTAAAGCTTGGGTGTCGTGCGTGTGGGTGGCCCATCTTAGTCTTACCGGGAGGAGAGTAGATGATGAGGTCTTCTCTGTGGTGACACCACCCGATAGTAGCCTCATACTTACTACCGGGCCTGATCTTTTACCGGACAGGAGTGGATAAAGTGGCCCGCTCTACCACAGTAGAGACAAAGTCCTTGGGATCTCCGCCTCTCCCTCTCCTCCCGGGAGAGGCGAGCTCTCCCCACCTGCATGGGTTCGTGAGCGGAGGCTGAACGGGCCGTGTTCCCGCTGCTGGCATGCCAACCCTCCGTGTCGTTATACGGTCTGTTAGGGCATGCTCGGCGGCCAATACGACTCAGACGAGCGTCGACCCTCAAGGCTAGTTCCACTAGTCCATTTAAACTCCTGGGAAGGTCCAGAACATAAATCTCCTTCTGGATCCGGTCCTCCAGCCCATGCAGGAACATGTCCCACTGCGCCTCCTCGTTCCACTGACATTCTGCGGCCAGAGTGCGGAATTGGATGGAGTATTCCGATACTGAACGGTCTCCTTGGCGAAGGTCAGCGAGTAGTCTGGCCGCCTCCCTACCCGCCACGGCCCGATCGAAGACCCTTCTCATCTCCTCGGAGAGTGTCTGGAAAGAGGTGCAGCATGGGTCCTGGTTCGCCCACACCGCCGATCCCCAAAGGGCCGCTTTGCCTGATAGCAGTGTGAGTACGAATGCTACCTTAGACTGTTCACGGTTGAAGATCCGTGGCTGCAACGAGAAATGCATGGAACATCTCGTAAGAAAAGCTCTGCAATAGTCAGGATCACCTGAATAACCCTCTGGTGTCGGTAGCCGTGGCTCTAGCTGGGAATCCGGCTCTGGCGGGGCGGGTTGAACTGCCGGTGTAGGTGGCGCAGCGAGACCCCCCAGATGTTGTAATTGTTGGGTCAGCTGGGATACCTGCGTCGCAATGGCTTGTACTGCCCGACCTGTGCTGGAGATGTTCTCCTCTTGTTGATCCATTCTCGTGATACTGCGGGAAATGAATTCGGTCAGACTCATTGAACTCGCTGCATCCATGGTCTGGTCAGATCGTTCTGTGACAATACAGAGGCGGATGCAAGATGCAAGCAACGATGGTTTAATGAATACAGTTTACAGCAGCAACAGGACAGACAGACTGTACTCAGACGGAATCCGACCCAGGGACTAAGGTGTATCTTCCTTGATAGCGTGCAGAGAAATCCAGGGGAGTGTGTCCGGATGGGTAGGAAGGAGCACAGAAGATAATCCACACAGGGGCGGCGAGAGAATGAGCACGAACACACGACACAACCTCAGGGAAGAAAACAACGATCTGACAACAAGAAACACTGGTTACAGAACATATAAAGGGAAGATAAGTGATTCCAGCTGGCGCAGACAATCAAGCCGAGATTGGGAACCACGCCCACACAAACACGAGAGAGAGAGAGAGAGAGAGAGAGAGAGAGAGAGAGAGAGAGAGAGACAAGGAGGCAGTGGATTCATGAACCGTGACATGTGGCCTCTCTGAATCATGGCATTGAACGCTTTAGCAGGATTCTTTCTCTTCACAACTGGCTATGTGATTATTGCAGCTCAACGGGTGTAACTTTTGTTGACAATTTCGATACCTTTTGGAAACAAAACACGTTTTAAAAAGAGGATGTTATCCACCCAAATCATTTGGGTTCCTGGATACTTTCACAGCATTATACGGCTGCATTGAGACCATGACTTATCAATGACCCAAGCCCAGCTCAGTTAATCCCTACCATTGTAATGCAGAGTTTTCATAATGCTTCAGCAAATGTACATCACACCAGGGGCCTTGGTAGACACAATGTAAATAACCTAATTTATGACCCTCTAACTGCTCTGAATGCATCTGCTGATCCTACAGCTATTGTAAGCGGTAATCATGGGCCTAGGGCCTCCCGGGTGGCGCAGTGGTCTAGGGCACTGCATCGCAGTGCTAACTGCGCCACCAGAGTCTCTGGGTTCGCGCCCAGGCTCTGTCGCAGCAGGCCGCGACCGGGAGGTCCGTGGGGCGACGCACAATTGGCATAGCGTCGTCCGGGGTAGGGAGGGTTTGGCCGGTAGGGATATCCTTGTCTCATCGCGCTCCAGCGACTCCTGTGGCGGGCCGGGCGCAGTGCGTGCCAACCAAGGGGGCCAGGTACACGGTGTTTCCTCCGACACATTGGTGCGGCTGGCTTCCGGGTTGGAGGCGCGCTGTGTTAAGAAGCAGTACGGCTGGTTGGGTTGTGCTTCGGAGGACGCATGGCTTTCGACCTTCGTCTCTCCCGAGCCCGTACGGGAGTTGTAGCGATGAGACAAGGTAGTAATTACTAGCGATTGGATACCACGAAAATTGGGGAGAAAATGGGATAAAAATAATAAAAAATAAAAAATCATGGGCCTATGAACCAGATTTATACTGATAGCACTGAGCCGGTGTGCACTAGGAGGAAGTCCACTGTGTGCAGCTCACCCTGCACTAGCATAAAGAACATCAGCACATCTACTGCTGCTAAGCTTCCCAGTAAAGCAATAAAAACAAGCAAGCATCCCAGAAGAAAAGTGCTCAAATTAGCCCATGTTGACACATGTAGCTTAAGATCAAGGTTCATGAAATCAATAATTTTCTAGTAACAGAAGACATTCATATTCTGACTATATCTGAAACTCACTTAGATAAAACATGTGATGATACAGTGAGAGCAATACAAGGTTATAACATTTACAGAAAATATATAAATGCCAATGGTGAAGGTGTTGCTGTATATATTCAGATCCACATTCCAGTAAAGATTTGAGAGGATCTCATGTCAAATGTAATATGCCTGTAGGTTCATCTGCTTCACCTAAAGCCCATTCTGGTGGGAATCTGCTATAGACCACCAAGTGCTAACAGTCAGTATCTAGATAGCATGTGTGAAATGCTTGATAATGTATTTGATGTCAATAGAGAGGTTTACTTTCTGGGTGATTTAAATATTGACTGGCTTTCGTCAGATGGAAACAAAGAGAAAGATTCAAACTAATAAAGAGAAAGATGCCAACTGTAACCAGTGCCTGCAACTTGGTTCAGGTTATCAATCAACCTACCAGGATAGTTACAAATAGTACACGAATGAAATCATCAACATTATCACGTTTGTCGTATGAATCGGACCAAGGCGCAGCGTGGTATGCATACATTCTTTATTATGTTAAGAATGAACACTGAACAAACTAACCAAAAATAACAAAACGACACATGACTCTATACAAATGAGTGCTGACAGGCAACTACACATAGACAAGAACCCACGAACACCAAAGGGAAAATGGCGATAAACGATAAACAGCTGCCTCTGATTGGGAACCATATCCGGAGACCATAGACATACAAATCACCTAGACCTACAAAAACTCTGGACATACAAAAACCCATAGACAATACAAAAACTAACGTACCCACCCTAGTCACACCCTGACCTAACCAAAATATAAAGATAACAGAGATATCTCAGGTCAGGGCGTGACAAACATGTATTGATCATATCTTTACTAATGCTGCAGAGATTTGTTTGAAAGCAGTATCCAAATCCATCAGATGTTGTGATCACATTTTAATAGCCAAATCTAGGAAAACCAAAGTTTCAAAGACTGGGCCTAATATTATGTATGAGAGGTCGTACAAGAAGTTTTATAGTGCCGTGTCGTTGACCATCATTAAATGTGAAGACTGTATTTTATCAAATCAATTCTCTATGTGTGATTTAATTACGCAATTAAACTAATCATGTCATTTTAATTAACTAGGAAGTCGGAGCACCACGAGAACATGTTGTTTATAGAGTTTCAATTTCCCGAATATAACTTCAGATATTTTCATAGCTTATTAATGAATTTTACCTCATCAGTCTAATTACTGAACGTCGCAAACCCTTGGATATCTGCACGACCCTAGCATAGAATCATGAATCAGCAATTGTAACGGCTTGTGCTCTCCTCATCCTCGGATGAGGTGAGGAGAGAAGGATCTTCAGACCAAAACGCAGCATTTGGGAAATAAGCCATCTTTATTAAGAATACGATGGCAACACGAAACGAAACAAAACACTTTCCAAACTACAAAACAAGAAAACGACGTTGACGAAACCTGAACATAAACTTACATAACTAAACATAAACTTACGTACAGGAAACAGACGACATCGAAACGAAACGAAACAAACAAACGCTACAGTCCCATGTGGTACGAACATACATACAGACACAGGAGACAATCACCCACAAACAAACAGTGAGAATGCCCTACCTAAATATGACTCTTAATCAGAGGCAAACGCAAACCACCTGCCTCTAATCAAGAGCCATACCAGGCAAACCAAAACCAACATAGAAACAGATAACATAGAATGCCCACCCAACCTCACGTCCTGACCAACTAACACACAAAAACTAACATAAATAGGTCAGGAACGTGACAGTAGCCCCCCCACAAGGTGCGAACTCCGGACGCACCAGCACAAAGTCTAGGGGAGGGTCTGGGTGGGCATCTAACCACGGTGGTGGCTCAGGCTCCGGGCGCGGTTCCCACCCCACCATAATCCATCCTAGCCTCCTCCCTCCAAGAATGTCCACCCTCTTTCTTCCCCCACAAAATCCTCTTAATAACATATCTAATAATGACAACACCGGGACAGAGAGATAAACCAAGACAGAGGGATAGATAAGAATATAGAGGTAGATAAAGATAGAGAGGGAGATCAGGATAGAGGGGCAACTCCGGACTGAAAGGCAGCTCCGGACAGAGAGACAGCTCTGGACTGATGGGCAGTTCTGGGTATCTAGCCTTTTCAGGCTGAAGGGCAGCTCATGGCTGACTGACGACTCTCGACGCTCATGGCAGGCTGACGGCTCTCGACGCTCATGGCAGGCTGACGGCTCTCGACGCTCATGGCAGGCTGACGGCTCTCGACGCTCATGGCAGGCTGACGGCTCTCGACGCTCATGGCGCTCTGACGGCTCTGGCTGCTCATGGCGCTCTGACGGCTCTGGCTGCTCATGGCGCTCTGACGGCTCTGGCTGCTCATGGCGCTCTGACGGCTCTGGCTGCTCATGGCGCACTGACGGCTCTGGCTGCTCATGGCGCTCTGACGGCTCTGGCTGCTCATGGCGCTCTGACGGCTCTGGCTGCTCCTGGCTCGCTGGCGGCTCTGGCAGATCCTGTCTGGTTGGCGGCTCTGGCAGATCCTGTCTGGTTGGCGGCTCTGGCAGATCCTGTCTGGTTGGCGGCTCTGGCAGATCCTGTCTGGTTGGCGGCTCTGGCAGATCCTGTCTGGCTGACGGCTCTAGTGGCTCCTGTCTGGCTGACGGCTCTGTAGGCTCATGGCAGACGGGCGGCTTTGCAGGCTCTTGGCAGACGGGCGGCTTTGCAGGCTCCTGGCAGACGGATGGCTCAGATGGCGCTGGGGAGACGGATGGCTCAGATGGCGCTGGGGAGACGGATGGCTCAGATGGCGCTGGGGAGACGGATGGCTCAGATGGCGCTGGGGAGACGGATGGCTCAGATGGCGCTGGGGAGACGGATGGCTCTGGCCGGATACGGTACACTGTAGACCTGGTGCGTGGTGCCGGAACTGGAGGCACCGTGCTAATGACAAGCACCTTCCTACTAGTGCGGGGAGCAGGGACAGGGCACACTGTATTCTCAAAGCCTACTCTATCCCTGATGCGTGGTACCGGCACTGGTGACGCCGGGCTGAGGACAAGCACATCAGGATTAGTAGGGGGAGAAGATACAGTTTGTACAGGGCTCTGGAGACGCACTGGTAGCTTAGTGCGTGGTGCCGGAACTGGAGGCACCGGGCTAGATACACGCACTACAGGGAGAGTGCGTGGAGGAGGAACAGGGCTCAGGATACACACTGGTAGCCTAGTGCATAGTGTAGACACTGTAGGTACTAGGCTGGGGCGGGGAGGTGGTGCCGGAAATACCGGACCGTGGAGGCGTACTGGCACTCTTGAGCATTGAGCTTGCCCAACCTTACCTGGTTGAATACTCCCGGTTGCCCGACCAGTGCGGGGAGGTGGAATAACCCGCACCGGGCTATGTAGGCGAACCGGGGAAACCATGCGTAAGGCAGGTGCCATGTATGCCGGCCCGAGGAGACGCACTGGAGACCAGACGCGTTGAGCCGGCCTCATGACACCTGGCTCAATACTCAATCTAGCCCTACCAGTGCGGGGAGGTGGAATAACCCGCACTGGGCTATGCACTCGTACAGGAGACACCGTGCGCTCTACTGCGTAACACGGCGCCTGCCCGTACTCCCGCTCTCCACGGTAAGCCTGGGAAGTGGGCGCAGGTCTCCTACCTGCCCTTGGCCCACTACCTCCTAGCCCCCCCCCAAGAAATTTTTGGGAATTACTTACGGGCTTTTTCGGCTTCCGTGCCAGACGCGTTCCCTCATAGCTCCGGTTCCTCTCCCCGGTAGCCTCTGCTCTCCTCAGTGCCTCCACCTGTTCCCATGGGAGGCGATCCCTCACAGCCAGGATCTCCTCCCAAGTGTAGCAACCCTTTCCGTCCAAAACATCATCCCATGTCCATTGCTCCTTTCTCTCCTGTCCCTTACTCCGTTTAATTTTCCCTTGCCGCTTGGTCTTAGCGTGGTGGGTGATTCTGTAACGGCTTGTGCTCTCCTCATCCTCGGATGAGGTGAGGAGAGAAGGATCTTCAGACCAAAACGCAGCATTTGGGAAATAAGCCATCTTTATTAAGAATACGATGGCAACACGAAACGAAACAAAACACTTTCCAAACTACAAAACAAGAAAACGACGTTGACGAAACCTGAACATAAACTTACATAACTAAACATAAACTTACGTACAGGAAACAGACGACATCGAAACGAAACGAAACAAACAAACGCTACAGTCCCATGTGGTACGAACATACATACAGACACAGGAGACAATCACCCACAAACAAACAGTGAGAATGCCCTACCTAAATATGACTCTTAATCAGAGGCAAACGCAAACCACCTGCCTCTAATCAAGAGCCATACCAGGCAAACCAAAACCAACATAGAAACAGATAACATAGAATGCCCACCCAACCTCACGTCCTGACCAACTAACACACAAAAACTAACATAAATAGGTCAGGAACGTGACAGCAATGTACAAATTGTCTTAATTATTTACTTACTAACTAACTTAATCAATCACAGAATTATATAAACACACAAGCAAATAGTTCATACACTTGGTTACTACAAGATACAAAGAAAAAGTCCCTAGTGGACGAAACCGATATGACGGCTTGGTAGAAAAAGGAAACGGGACCGCTAAAGAGCGGGAACCTCATAGAAGATTACTACACTCATTGAAATTGCTAATACTTTGAACATGAACAACCGCTCTTTCGAAAAAAAATATAAATTTACATATTTACGAGTGTCTGTCTTTGTTGTCCCTCTCTGCAATTGCCGGTCCGTCTGCTGGATAGTGAGTCGACAGAGAACATCTGGTTTGTCCACCAGAGATAAAAGATGTAGATTGTTAGAATGGATACTTCAGAGTACCATTCGGAAATGCTCTTAGGATCGGAAGCGTTTACCAGACTAAAGTATTTAAACAGCTGTGGTATGAATAATTGTTCTTCAGTTTGTAGATTTCGTTGCCATTTCAATGTGGGAATCTCCATGTTCTCTGGTCTTGTCCTTTGGTAGAGTTGTAGTTCTTAACCATACGAGATGTCTGGCTTACCTTGGGTCTCCTTGGCACAGTTGCTAATCATTTCAACATCTAGCTACCGCTTCATGTTTTCTGATCTAATGTAAATTTTGTCGGAAGTGGGATTTATACTTAGTAGAAAATGGGGCGTTCCATGACGCTGTGTCATGTCTGTACTCACGGGGGCGTGGCCACTGACTAGTTCAACTTTATATGAAAACCCATACTCTCATTTAGAAGGCTAACATCACATTTAATCTTTTCACAAATAGTTTCATATGTAATCATGTACGTTTCATAACATTTAGATGTAAACCCTATAATTGAGAAGTGTACATGACCAAAGACACAGTAATGTGTGTTTCCTGTCCTTCATGAGATCAACAAATGAAACATACTCAACATGACTGTGCCTTAAGTGTCCACGGACCATTCCCACATTCTCAAAAATATAAATATTGTTTAATTCTCCCATTTTGGGGATTAGGAGTTTTGGCAAGGAGAATGACTTTGTCATTCTAGGCTCTCTCCCTCCATACTGAGAGTTTCTACCATGAATTTATGACATTTGTAAAACCTGATGTGGGAGAGAGTGAGAGAGGGTGAGCCACAATATACACCCAAAAGGGTCATGTTGTGACAGTAGTGATTCTTATGTTGTTGATGTAAAGAATATTTGTTGGTCTGTGGTGTATTAAGAGGAGCAAACAGACACTGCACTTGACACATTTATAACATTGCTTATTACAATTATTAATAAGCATGCACCCATTAAGAAAATTACTGTAAAAACTGTTAAATCCCCATGGATTGATGAGGAATTGAAAAACTGTATGGTTGAGAGGGATGAGGCAAAAGGAATGGCAAATAAGTCTGGCTGCACAACCGATTGGCAAATGCATTACAAATTGAGAAATCATGTGACTAAACTAAATAAAAATAAACTACACTATGAAACAAAGATAAATGACATAAAGAATAATAGTAAAAAGCTTTGGAGCACCTTACATGACATTTTTGGGGGAAAATGCAAACAGCTCCATCATTAATTGAATCAGATGGCTCGTTCATCACAAACCAACTGATATTGCCAACTACTTTAATTAATTCTTAATTGGCAAGATTGGCAAACTTAGGCATGCCATGTGTCACGGATCCCTCTGGAACCTTCATGCACACCTGTCCCCTATTCCCACTGACTGTATTTGTATAAATGTGCCCTTTGTTTCCCCATTGGTTGGTCCATTATTGTTCCAATGTCCGTTGGTGCGTGTGAGTACCTGTGCAGTGTGTTTTGGCTTTCATGCCATTGTGGGTTGCGCAGATGATTACGGGTCTCGTCCCCTGTTTTATTTATTCTAGGTACTCTCTTTTGTTTTGGGTTTCTACCCTGTGTTTTGTTACGTGTTTGTTTTTACGGCAAGCCGTAATTTGGGCTTAATAAAAAAAAAACATTACACAAATGACTGATGATTGGCTTAGAGAAATTGCCACTGGCTTTGATTAAAGCAGAGTGTCTGTATATGCGGATGACTCAACTCGAAACATGTCAGCTACTACAGCGACTGAATGACTGCAACACTTAACAAAGAGGTTGTTACGCACGCCTCTGAAAAGAGGGAACGCAACACCCTGCTACAACTCAACTCCCCGTGAAGTGAAAGAGGTATGGACTGTAGGTGCGAGTAAGGATGACAAAAGTCAGAATTTACCATTTACTAGGATTTATTTCCTAAAACGGTAATATGGGGAAAAGGGGCTGGACGGAACCAAAGGAAAGAAAGTAAATATCAAAGCTTCCCCCTCTCCTATCTAACCTGCCTACCCACTACTTACCTATCTTAGCATCACCTGGTGCCCTAACCAAAATACAGGGGGTGGTCCGCCCAGGTCTTACCTAGGGTGCCTAGACATTGAATATACTACGGGTATATGTATGCCCGCGGGCCTCTTGCCTAAGCACTCCCAAAGTGCCTTCTCCTTCCCCCCTGGGAACAAATGATACAGAACACACAATTTCAATAATCAAAACAGTGCGTCCTATAACATAACAAACATAACCAATCAGCTCCCTCAGCAACAACTTACATAGTACATACCAAATCTCTTTGAGAAACAACCAACACTTTATCACTATCAAATTCTCCAGAAAAAAATCTCTCTCTCTCTAATCTCTCCAAAATATTCAATCTTCCCCTCCTCCTGAACAGAACACTTTTATATAGCTTCAGGAGTCTAATTGGATACAGTTGCATCTTGACGAGGGGGCGGGGTCAGCTCTCTAATCATACATTAGCCATTGAGTCGACCAATCAGCTGGTTTGGGAGGCTTCCAGGAAGCCATCTCCTGAAACACACACACAGTTAGTTTCAGAATGGGTGGCAAGGAATAAGTTAGTCCTAAATATTTCTAAAACTAAAAGCATTGTATTTGGGACAAATCATTCACTAAACCCTAAACCTCAACTAAATCTTGTAATAGATAATGTGGAAATTGAGCAAATTGAGGTGACTAAACTGCTTGGCGTAACCCTGGATTGTAAAATGTCATTGTCAATACATATTGATACAACAGTAGCTAAGATGGGGAGAAGTATGTCCATGACAAGAACCTGCTCTACCTTCTTAACAGCACTATCAACAAGGCAGGTCCTACAGGCCCTAGTTTCTACCTTCTTAACAGCACTATCAACAAGGCAGGTCCTACAGGCCCTAGTTTCTACCTTCTTAACAGCACTATCAACAAGGCAGGTCCTACAGGCCCTAGTTTCTACATTCTTAACAGCACTGTCAACAAGGCAGGTCCTACAGGCCCTAGTTTCTATCTTCTTAACAGCACTGTCAACAAGGCAGGTCCTACAGGCCCGAGTTTCTACCTTCTTAACAGAACTATCAACAAGGCAGGTCCTACAGGCCCTAGTTTCTACCTTCTTAACAGCACTGTCAACAAGGCAGGTCCTACAGGCCCTAGTTTCTACATTCTTAACAGCACTGTCAACAAGGCAGGTCCTACAGGCCCTAGTTTCTACCTTCTTAACAGCACTATCAACAAGGCAGGTCCTACAGGCCCTAGTTTCTACATTCTTAACAGCACTGTCAACAAGGCAGGTCCTACAGGCCCTAGTTTCTATCTTCTTAACAGCACTGTCAACAAGGCAGGTCCTACAGGCCCGAGTTTCTACCTTCTTAACAGAACTATCAACAAGGCAGGTCCTACAGGCCCTAGTTTCTACCTTCTTAACAGCACTGTCAACAAGGCAGGTCCTACAGGCCCTAGTTTCTACCTTCTTAACAGCACTATCAACAAGGCAGGTCTTACAGGCCCTGGTTTTGTTGGACCTGGACTACTGTTCAGTCGTGTGGTCAGGTGCCACAAAAAAGGACTTAGGAAAATTGCATTTGGGTCAGAACAGGGCAGCACGGCCGGGCCTTGGATGTACACAGAGAGCTAATATTAATAATATGCATGTCAATCTTTCCTGGCTCAAAATGGAGGAGAGATTGACTTCATCACTACTTGTTTTTATGAGAGGTATTGACATGTTGAATGCACCGAGCTGTCTGTTTGAACTGCTGCCGCACAGCTCGGACACCCATGCATACCCAACAAGACATGCCACAAGAGGTCTGTTCATAGTCCCCAAGTCCAGAACAGACTCTGGGAGGCACACAGTACTACATAGAGCCATGACTACATGGAAATCTATTCCACATCAAGTAAATGATGCAAGCAGTAAAATTAGATTTAAAAAACAGATAAAAATACACCTTATGGAACAGCAAGGACTGTGAAGCAACACAGGCATAGACATAGACAAATGCATATACACACACACGATAACATGCACACTATACCGACATGTACATATGGATTTAGTACTGTAGATATATGGTAGTGGTGTAGGGGCCTGAGGGCACACAGTGTGTTGTGAAATCAGTGAATGTATTGTTGTTTAAAAAATTGTATGAATTGCCTTAATTTTGCTATGTAGGTCAAATCACCAAAAGTGCAAACATTTAGTATGCATGGAAAGGGTACACCCTGATGGTCATTGTAAGTCAATTAATTTCCTTATCATCCACATTACCTTGTATGCATCCTCCACATGCTCTGTTTAGCTAGCTCATTGTTTACAATAGGAAAAGTTAATTGGAAAAGAAGTTTGAAGCTTCTTCATCTGTATGTGTCTTATTTTTTTAAACAAACTCCATAACTTGAAAGCCCTGATTATGAAGGTCATTTTAAGATGTGACGCTTGAAAATCCATTCAGAAATTTTGGCACAGTGACTCACTACCCAAGCCAGACTCAACGTGTTTCAAGTGGCCAAGAGACGTCATGTGATCTCATACTGCTATCTAGTAGATGGGAATCAGGCAGAGGATATATTTTCATTGATTGATAGGTAGAGATGTCAGCTTTCTCCTCACACGTATATCATTAATGTAAGGAGGAAAATGACCATGTTGCAATAGGAATCTACACATGTTTAGAGCATCACCATTAGGTCAATTCCTTTTGGAACAGTAATTGTTGACATATTTTATGTCAAAACTTAGACTTTCAAACTTCTTATTCCCCAACATTGGGACTGAAAAAAAACATTGGTCTGATACATCTGGTGTTCCGTAGTAGTCACATTGTTTCTGTGTTCGTAGGATTTATAGTTTGAAACTGAAATGTACTTTATGTGGGTAGTATACAATATTATGCGTTGTTTAGAAAATGCCACCAGAGGGCGTCAGAGTTTAACAAGTTTAAGTTACCCATAGTAGCCTAAATTGGAAAACCATAATAAAGCCTAAGTGTAGGCTATAACTTAATTTATTGTGTAATTAGATTATGGGGAATATTGGGGACATGTCATTATTTCAAGTGGAACCTATAGCGGGTGATTCACTTTCTGTTATGGACTTCTGGATCCTTATAGCACAGCTGAGTAAAGTCTACTGGTAGATACACGGGCATAACAGCAGGTGTGTTTATTAAATGATAATAATTAAAACACGTGACAGAAACCCCACCAAAATACATTTCAAGTAGGTCTTCACAAAAGGGGTGACCCCGACCCCGTTCACATGGGCCTTCCAAATTGAAAGAAGGGAATCTCTTTCCATAGCAAACAGATGATGAAAGACAAGGCGAGCGTTTCATTCTTTATTAGGCCGGCAGTTGGGTATCGCCAATCTGTTAAGCCTGCAGCTCTCAACTGGACAAGCTCTTATTTCTAAACCACCAAGGATTTAACCATGTCAGTTAGGGCTTTGCTTGGCCTATATTTAAGAAACCTAAAGCCAGCCAGTTGACCAATTAGAATTGCATTCTGCATGCTTCACCTTTAAAACTCCTATAAGGACCTCATGCTGCACTATGCTCTAATTAATCTACAATGAAGTATTCATAGAATATAGGCTAGAGGGTAGAAAGTGATAGTTTATAGTCCCGAGCTGAGCACCGTAGTTGTATGCCTATATCAGGTGTATTATTTCAGCCTAAGCACTCAGGACTTCATCCATCTGAGGGCCTAATTTTTTTCCCAAGTTAGCATTTTAAACTTGATAGTTGTGTGTGTGTGTGTGTGTGTGTGTGTGTGTGTGTGTGTGTGTGTGTGTGTGTGTGTGTGTGTGTGTGTGTGTGTGTATGTGTGTGTGTGTGTGTGTGTGTGTGTGTGTGTGTGTGTGTGTGTGTGTGTGTGTGTGTGTGTGTGTGTGTGTGTGTGTGTGTGTGTGTGTGTGTGTGTGTGTGTGTGTGTGTGTGTGTGTGTGTGTGTTAATTAGGGTAGACTTCCCTGTTGCATGTGCGTGAGAGTTTCTGCGCAAAACAGTGGTGCCATCGGTCCCAACCCGTGCTGGAGAAAAATATAAACTTGTGCCTTCAACTTGTTGAACCTGACGTGCATATATATATATATGGTCTGTGTCTCAGATGTAGTATTTTGTCGCTATATTTAAATAACAACTCTAACCTATGCTGCTCACGATTTCTCCCGATGTCTGACAAAGGAGAGGAAATCGACAGCGCTGAGCTAGCGCAGCTCCGGTGCTCTCCCTGTCCATCTCCACCCAGTCTCCGCGGAACCCCCTCTCCTCCACCTCCGGACCTCTTCTCCAGTCCCCCGGTGCTTCGAGACCCAGCTCCGGCTCCTCAGGACTGCCTCCACCCGTCTCAAGAGGGCTGCAAACCTGGGTACTCCCTGCGCGTCACCCCGCCAAAGTTCACCCAGCGCCTGAGGAAGACACGCGCTCAGATCCGCCAAAGTCAGAATTCGCGCCTAGCAGCTGTCCCCTCAGCAGCGTTTCAGGACCGCGGACAGCGACTCCCCCGCGGACAGAACCAAGATGATTACGCGAACCACTGCACAGATCCAGATAAGCTACTAGAGCCGCCGCGAGACAGCAGCGAGACCCAGCCACCGTGAGTCCACCCTTTTATTCATTCAGACAAGTTTATACAATATTCAAATATGTGAAAACACAATTGGTTGTTGCAGAAGGACTCAGTAAACTGAATCATGTGGGGTAGTGTATGTATAGGATACTCAAAATGTTATTCACAATGAGTGAATACAGTAATGCCATATTTTTGGATTGCTTAAATATTGGGATTGTGCAGACATATTATACCCAGATATACTCCTATTGGTCATGTATGGGGATTGTGCAGACATATTCTACCCAGATATACTCCTCCCATTGGTCATGTATGGGGCTTTAGTGTTTTCACCCTGGACCTCAACATAGGCTATGGTTGGTGTGTTGTCCAGCGTTCTACTCTAGGTCCCTGGCACCAGTAACTCAATATTTTTAACAGATTTTTCTGTCACTATTACTTTTGGTTATTATTTCATGCAATGTAATGTTGATTTCTCAGTTAAAATAGTTGAGAAGGCCTGTGTGTCCTTTTTGAAGACTGAGTAGGGTGATTCCATCCCCTAAAATTCATTCCAATAACGAAATAAATCGAACCCCTCAGTCAGATCCAGGGGTCACACTTTGTGTGGATAGTCTGGATAGTCCATCTGTAGATGCTCTACAGATGGTCATACTATCAACAAACTATCTGTTGATAAGCAACTGCTTGCTAAGGTTACGGTTAGGGCTAAGGTTCGGTTTAGAATAAGGGTTAAGGTATAGGCTAGGGTAAGTGTTAGTTGATAGTTAGTTGAAATGTTACTCATAGTCTGTAGAGAATCTACAAATGGACTATCCAAGTTAAGTGCTACCCCAGGGAACCATGCTCGCCTTAACTCGGGCCCTTGACACCACGGGGAGGGTAACAGATTCTACCATAACAGCGTGTTCGTGGTCCCTGTCTGTCCTTGAGTTGAGAGAGACTTGATTGATACCAGAGACCGATATGTTAATGGTTGGCCGCGAGAGGAACCGAATCAGGGCCGCTAGCTGTGCTGAGTCCAAAATGTAAATTAGCCCATATGCAAATGAGCCAGTTTGACAAGATAGCCTATTGGAAATGTAATAGGAGATATTCCCAATGTAGGTCTGCAGTGTGTTTGTGTTTGATCTCTCAGGACCGTGTCTGCTCTTTGATACCGTATCATTAACCTTGAAAGCAATGTCTTTGAATAGAGGATGCACGCATGCTCTCAGTTAGGTCTGACCAAAGCCCAGGCTGAGACAGAACATTGCTACTTCTTATTATCTCTTTAATGTGGCTACTGGTCTTTGATCTTAAACTGAACATTTTGTTGTGTGTGAGTTTGTGGGTGTTATTATAGTAAACTAAAACTGCAACAAAAAACGAAACGAATTATGAAAAATCTATTTACTAAACTGAAATATAATAATTAACAAACCCTTTTGAACAACTAAAACTATACAGAAACTATTATATTCGACTCCAAACGAACTAAAATAAAATAAAAACCGACATGAATTCTGTTATTTAAAAACATTTTTTTTTTCACTTTGGGCAATAGTAGAATTGTGTTTTGAAATAATATTTTTTTTCAAGCTAGTGAATGTGGTGGGTAAATGGAGACAGGAGATGTTTCATAAACACCTCGCTTGTTCATCACCATCACCATCACTAGCTAACAGGGAAACAATTGTCTAGGCAGCTAACTTTATTCTTCTTTCATGTACAACTATAGTTAAAAAGCATGGCATTGGTGGAAACATGGGGAAGACAGAGTTTCCTTCACCATACGTTTTGCACTAGTCTCGTCACTGTTCCTTTAAATTCCAACATAACCTATGACCTGACCTGTGTGTGTGTGTGTATGCCTGCGTGTGCGTGCGTGACTACACAGTCTCAGTGGGGATACTGGTTGTGGAGTTAATGGTTCATGGATGGTTTCTCTGTTCCTCTGAGCCAGCGTAGATAACAGCCACTACATAGTGTTTACTGCTCTGTCAGCCTGCTCACAGCCCAGTGGCATCAAAGGATGTGGGACTGACAACATGAAGAGAGCTCACTGATGCAAAGCTGTGTGTGTGTATGAGTGTGTGCATTTGTACGTGTGTGCGTGTATGTGTGTGCATGTGTGTGTGTGCGTGTGTGTGTGTGTGTGTGTGTGTGTGTGTGTGTGTGTGTGTGTGTGTGTGTGTGTGTGTGTGTGTGTGTGTGTGTGTGTGTGTGTGTGTGTGTGTGTGTGTGTGTGTGTGTGTGTGTGTGTGTGTGTGTGTGTGTGTGTGTGTGTGTGTGTAAGCCATCACAGACTGAGAGAAGCAACAGAGAGAGGACCAGGAATACTGACCTAAACTTCTCCCACCAACCTGTCTTCATAGCTTTCTCATTCACCCATTTCTGCACCTTCTCTCTCCTTTTCTCAAGGTTTTCCCTCCCTCGCTCGCTCTCTCTCATTCTCTCTCACTCTCTCCCTCTCTCTCTCATTCTCCCTCCTCTCCTCTCTCGCACACACTCCCTCACTCTCTCTCTTATATTCTCTCGCGCCAACTTTCCCTCTGATTGCAATTCTATTGGGCTGATGTCTATAATGGTGGAAGATAATTATATTTCACATTGGAATCAGACATGGAATAAGAGCAGATGGAGACAGTAGAGAAATCGAAGCAGAGACATATTGGAGAGAAATATACACTGATTGTACAAAATGTGAAGAACATCTTCCTAATATTGAGTTGCACCCTCTTTTGAACTCAGAACAGTCTCAATTTGTCTGGGAATGGACTCTACAAGCTGTTGAAAGTGTTCCACAGGTATGATGGCCAATGTTCCCTCAAATGTTTTTGGGCACTGAGCAAATTTCAGGTCTGCTGAGCGCAAACTTGAACTTTGTAGGCAAATTCTATGCAACTACCAGCACGTGTTTACGGTGAACACTGAGATTGTACCTGTTATTTGCATTGCCCCCCCCCCCCCCCCCCCCCCCCCCAAGCTGATACTACTCTCTGTTAATTATCTATGCATATTCACTTTAATAACTCTACCTACATATACATATTACCTCAATTACCTCGACTAACTGGTGCCCCCGCACATTGACTCTGTACCGGTACCCCCTGTATGTACCCTCGCTATTGTTATTTTACTGCTGCTCTTTAATTATTTGCTACATTTCTTTCTTTTTTTGTTGGTATTTTTCTTAAAACTGGTTAAGGGCTTGTAAGTAAGGATTACAATGTAATGTCTACACCTGTTGTATTTGGCACGTAACAAATATAATTTGATTTGATTTGATTTATAAGTAGCCAAGTAGGCTACTGTGGCTATTTGATCATTATTTAGGCCTACCAGAGTGGCCTACAAAGTATTTGTGGCAGACATAGTATTTGCTAATAGTATTTGTAATTCATGTAGGTAGTCTTTGGGATTCTATTCCCTATTCAACCAATCAGAAGTGCTGATCTTTAACCCCTGCCACCTGAGATGGGTGGTTGATTGATGTGTTCAGATAACCACTGGTCATCACCGAGCTGTTGGATTTTAGATGGGGAATTTGACTCTCTTCACACTCACTCATGCAATCACACAAGTACAGACACGCACACGCACGCTTTCTTACGGTCTAAGAAGTTCTACTCAGCACTCAGCATTCTGATTTATTTTCCTAGTAGGACAACTCTCTTTCTCTCTCTTTCTCTCTCTTCTCTCTCTCTTCTCTCTCTCTTATCTCTCTCTTCTCTCTCTTCTCTCTCTCTTTCTCTCTTTCTCTTTCTCTCTTTCTCTTTCTCTTTCTCTCTCTCTCTCTGTCTCTCTTTCTCTCTCTCTCTCTCTCTCTCTCTCTCTCTCTCTCTTTCTCTCTCTCTCTCTCTCTCTCTCTCTCTCTCTCTCTCTCTCTCTCTCTCTCTCTCTCTCTCTCTCTCTCTCTCTCTCTCTCTCTCTCTCTCTCTCTCTCTCAATTAAGTTTAAATTGCTTTATTGGCATGACGTAGCAATGTACATATTGCCAAACCGTACCTTGGAGATTAAGTGATTCATTTTGATGAGATCCACAGATGATGAATCTCTATTGCACTCCACACTGCCCTTTCCCACCTGGACAAAAGGAACACCTACGTGAGAATTCTGTTCATTGACTACAGCTCAGCGTTCAACACCATAGTGCCCTCAAAGCTCATCACTAAGCTAAGGACCCTGGGACTAAACACATCCCTCTGCAACTTAGGCAACAACACATCTGCCACACTGTCTTCAACACTGGGGCCCCTCAGGGGTGCACACTTAGTCCCCTCCTGTACTCGCTGTTCACCCACGACTGCGTGGCCAAGCACGACTCCAACATCATCATTAAGTTTGCTGACGACACAACAGTGGTAGACCTGATCAACGACAACGATGAGACAGCCTATGGGGAGGAGGTCAGAGACCTGGCAGTGTGGTTCCATTACAACAACCTCTCTCTCAATGTGATCAAGACAAAGGAGATTATTGTGGACTACAGGAAAAGGAGGATCGAGTATGCCCCCATTAACATTGACGGGGCTGAATTAGAGCAGGTCGAGAGTTTCAAGTTCCTTGGTGTCCACATCACCAATGAACTATCATGGTCCAAATACACCAAGACAGTTGTGAAGAGGGCATGACAACACCTTTTTCCCCTCAGGAGACTGAAAAGATGTGTCATGGGCCCCAGCCTCAAAAAGCTCTACAACTGCACCATCGAGAGCATCCTGACCCGGTTGCATCCCCGCCTGGTATGTCAACTGCTCGGCATCTGACCATAAGGCGCTACAGAGAGTAGTACATCACTGGGGCCAAGCTTCCTGACATCCAGGACCTATAAGTCATAGTTCTCTCTTCTACCGCACGGCAAGCGGTACCGGAGCGCCTCGTCTAGGACCAAAAGGCTCCTTAATAGCTTCTACCCCCAAGCCCCCCCTTTAGTTTTACACTGTTGCTAGTCGCTGTTTATTATCTATGCGTAGTCACTTTACAAATGACCTCTACTAACCTGTACCCCCGCACATTGACTCGGTACCGGAACCCCCTGTATATATCCTAATTTTCTTGTGTTACGTTTTGATTCAAAAATAAAAAATCACTTTAGTAAAAAAAAAAAAAAATCACTTTAGTTAAATTCTATTTCTTGAACTGCATTGTTGGTTAAGGCATTTCAGAGCATGTAAGCATTTCAGCGCATGTGACAAATAATATTTGATTTGATTTAAATGGCAAGGCTGTGCTCACTGAGCCTGTACTTTGTCAAGATTTTTCTAAGGCTGTAACGCTCGTCGTGGGTGACGAACACGAACACTCCTGTACGGTGAAACAAAACACAGAACTGAAAATAAAGACATAACACAGGAACTAAGGTCAGAACGTGACAGTACCCCCCCCCCCCCCCTAACGGTGCAGACTCCGGCCGCAAAACCTGAACCTATAGGGGAGGGTCTGGGTGGGCATTTACCGCGGTGGCGGCTCTGGAGCGGGACGAGGACCCCACTCCACCATAGTCTCGGCCCACTTCTGTGACACCTTAGGAGCGGCGACCCTCGTCACCGACCCTGGATTGGAGACCCTATTAAGGGGCACCACTGGACTGAGGGGCGCCTCTGGACTGACGGGCACCTCTGGACTGATGGGCACCTCTGGACTGATGGGCACCTCTGGACTGACGGGCGCCTCTGGACTGACGGGCACCTCTGGACTGACGGGCGCCTCTGGACTGACGGGCACCTCTGGACTGACGGGCGCCTCTGGAATGACGGGCATCTCTGGACTGACGGGCGCCTCTGGACTGAATGGCCCCTCTGGACTGAAGGGCGGCTCAGGCGGCTCCTGACTGAAGGGCGGCTCAGGTGGCTCCTGACTGAAGGGCGACTCAGGCGGCTCAGGACAGACGGGCGGCTCAGGCGGCTCAGGACAGACGGGTGGCTCAGGCGGCTCAGGACAGACGGGCGGCTCTGGCCTGGAGAGAGAACCTGGAGGGAGGAGAAGGAGAGACAGCCTGATGCGTGGGGCTGCCACAGGACCCAGGCTTGAGAGACCTACAGGAGGCCTGGTGCTTGGCGTAGGCACCGGAAGGACCGGGCTGTGGGGGAGCACTGGAGCTCTGGTGCGCAGCCTTGGCACCACTCCCCCAGGCTGGATGACTACTCTAGCCCAGACCCTCCAGAGTGCAGGTACAGGTTGAACCGGGCAGTGGGTGAGCACTGGAGTTCTGGTGTATACTACGCGCACCTCCCCCTTAGGCTCAATTCCCACATTCGCCCGGCACGAGCGGAGCGCAGGCATAGGACGCACTGCACCCTCCCAGCGCCCCGGAGACATAGCATGCAGAGCCGGCGCAGGATACCCTGGACTGAAACGGCGTACCGGAGACCAGACACGCTGAGCCGGCACAATACGCCCTGGCTGGATGCCCACACTCGCATGACACTTTCGGGGGGCTGTCCTATAGCGCACCGGGCTATGGGCGCGTACTGTCGACACCGTGCGCTTAACCGCATAACACAGTGCCTGACCAGTAACGCGCTGCTTAACATAAGCACGAGGAGTGGGCTCAGGTCTCCAACCTGACTCTGCCACACTCCCCGTGTTCCCCCCCCAAAAATCCCAGAGTGCCACCCCCCTCATATCGCCGCCGCTCAGCTTTCGCTGCCTCCAGCTCTGCCTTGGGGCAGCGATATTCCCCAGCCTGTGCCCAGGGTCCTTTACCGTCCAAAATCTCCTCCCATGTCCAGGAGTCCAGAACTCGCTGCTGCCCGATACCACGCTGCTTGGTCCTTGGTTGGTGGGTGACTCTGTAACGCTTGTCGTGGGTGGAAGAAGAGGAGGACCAATGCGCAGCGTGGTAAGTGTCCATATTGTTTTAATACGAATAATGAACACTGAACAAAAACAATAAAACGACAAATGAACACTCCTGTACGGTGAAACAAAACACAGAACTGAAAATAAAGACATAACAAAGGAACTAAGGTCAGAACGTGACAAAGGTTTTAATCAGTAACCATGGTCAAATAGTTAGCCACGGTGTACTGTTGATTTAGGGCCAGATTGCAATGCAGTTTGCTTTGTGTTTGTGTTTCCCAATAGGTAATGTAGTTTTGTTTTGACTGTGTTGTAATTTGGTTTATTCTGATTGATTGGATGTTCTGGTCTTGAGGCTTCAGTGTGTTAGTACAACAGGCTTGTAAACTCAGCCCCAGGACCAGCTGGATGAGTGGACTCTTTTCTTTGCTCGGCTCTTTTTCTGCCCTGCATGCGTTGTTTGTAGTTTTCCTCTTGACATGTAGGAAAATCTTACAGACTTCAATGGTTTCAGGCTTTAATGGGGTGTTTGTCCCTTTGGGTGATATCTTGTTTTGAATGTGGAGCCCACACCTCGCTGCCATGAAGTGCAATTATTCAATGACACATTTAATGACACAAGTTTTAGCCAAATTTTAATAGGTATTTAAATTTGAATTTGTTTTGTAATGGCGTAGAATGCCCTGCGTGCTTTCTCTCTCAGGCCATTCAAATCAAATCAAATTTCAGTTGTCACATGAGCTGAATACAGGTATAGATAGACCTTACAGTGAAATGCTTACTTACGAGCCGCTAACTAACAATGCAGTTTAAAATAAAATGAAGATATATATGGATAAGAATAAGAAATAAAAGTAACAAGTAGTTAAAGAGCAGCAGTAAAATAACAATAGCGAGACTATATATAGAGGGGTCCCGGTACAGAGTCAATGTACGGGGGCACTGGTGTCAAGGTATTTGAGGTAATATGTATATGTAGGTAGAGTTATTAAAGTGACTATGTGTAGATGATAACAACAGAGAGTAGCAGCGGTGTAAAAGAGGAGGAGTGGGGGCGGAGGCAAAACAAATAATCTGGGTAGCCATTTAATTAGGTGTTCAGGAGTCTTATGGCTTGGTGGTAGAAACTGTTTAGAAGTCTCTTGGACCTAGACTTGGCATTCTGGTACCGCTTGCCGTGCGGTAGCAGAGAGAACAGTCTATGACTAGGGTGGCTGGAGTCTTTGACAATTTTTAGGGCCTTCCTCTGACACCACCTGGTATAGAGGTCCTGGATGGAGGAAACTAGGCCCCAGTGATGTAATGGGCTGTACGCACTACCCTCTGTAGTGCCTTGCGGTCGGAGGCCGAGCAGTTGCCATACCAGGCAGTGATGCCACCAGTCAGGATTCTCTCGATGGTGCAGCTGTTGAACCTATTGAGGATCTGAGGACCCATGCCAAATCTCATCAGTCTCCTGAGGGGGAATAGGTTTTGTTGTGCCCTCTTCACGACTGTCTTGGTGTGTTTGGACAATGTTAGTTTGTTGGTGATGTGGACACCAAGGAACTTAAAGCTCTCAACCTGCTCCACTACAGCCCCGTCGATGAGAATGGGGATGTGCTCGGTCCTATTTTTCCTGTAGTCCACAATCATCTCCTTTGTCTTGAACACATTGAGGGAGAGGTTGTTGTCCTGACACCACACAGCCAGGTCTCTGACCTCCTCCCTATAGGCTGTCTCGTCGTTGTGTCATCGACAAACTTAATGATGGTGTTGGAGTCGTGCCTGGCCGTGCAGTCATGAGTGAACAGGGAGTACAGGAGGGGACTGAGCACGCACCCCTGAGTGGCCCCTGTGTTGAGGATCAGCGTGGCGAATGTGCTCTTACCCACCCTTACCACCTGGGGGCGGCCTGTCAGGAAGTCCAGGATCTCTGCCTCACTGTCTTCACTGCCTCATTTTGGTTTCCAGTTGAGGTTATTTTTAAACCTTAGTAATGGGTCTAGTTCCCTGAGATATGGATCTTCTCTGGAAAATCATTATTTTTGTCTCAGGGCCCTGATCTGGCCCAGGATCTAGCAGGTCCAGGCTCTGCTGTCGGCCATGTGCTGTGGGTGACAGCAGTCCCTCTCTCTTTCTCCCTCTCTCTCTCTCCGTCTCTTTCTCTCTCTCCGTCTCTCTCTCTCTCTCCGTCTCTCTCTCTCTCTCCGTCTCTCTCTCTCTCTCTCCGTCTCTCTCCGTCTCTCCGTCCGTCCGTCTGTCTGTCTGTCTGTCTGTCTGTCTGTCTGTCTCTCTCTCTCTCTCTCTCTCTCTCTCTCTCTCTCTCTCTCTCTCTCTCTCTGTGTCTCTCTCTCTCGCTCTGTGTGTGTCTCTGTCTCTCTCTGTGTGTGTCTCTGTCTCTCTCTGTCTCTCTCTGTCTCTCTTTAAACTTTAATAATGATGAAATTGTGAAAAATATGATTGACATTCCACCCATGAGGCTTTTGGTCATTGACTGCAGGAAAGCGATACCCCTTGCTTAACCTTTTCTATCTCCCTCCCTCCCCCTTCTCTAGAGTGGAAGCCATGCATCGGAGACACACCACAGTGCGGGAGAAGGGGCGTCGCCAAGCCGTGCGAGGACCCGCCTACATGTTTAACGAGCGTGGCTCGGCCCTGACGCCCGAGGAAGAGGGTTTCCTTGACGCCGCCGAGTACGGTAACATCCCAGTGGTCCGCAAGATGCTGGAGGAGTCCAAGACCCTTAACTTCAACTGTGTGGACTACATGGGCCAGAATGCATTGCAGCTGGCGGTGGGAAACGAACACTTGGAAGTGACTGAGCTGCTGTTAAAGAAGGAGGGGCTAGCCAGAGTGGGTGACGGGCTCCTGTTGGCTATATCTAAAGGGTATGTGCGTATCGTGGAAGCCATATTGGGGAACCCGGCGTTTAGCCAAGGGCTGCGGCTCACTCTGAGTCCCCTTGAACAGGAGCTACGGGATGATGATTTTTACGCTTACGACGAAGACGGGACTCGGTTTTCTCATGATGTCACCCCTATCATCCTAGCAGCACACTGTCAGGAGTATGAGATTGTACATATCCTGCTCACCAAGGGGGCCTGCATTGAGAGGCCTCATGACTACTTCTGTAAGTGCAATGAGTGTGCAGAGAAGCAGAGGAGGGACTCGTTCAGCCACTCGCGCTCCAGGATGAACGCTTATAAAGGGCTGGCCAGTGCTGCCTATCTGTCCCTGTCTAGTGAGGACCCTGTATTCACCTCGCTGGAGCTCAGCAACGAACTGGCCAGACTGGCTAACATAGAGACTGAGTTTAAGGTGAGTGTAACAGGCCAGACTGGCTAACATAGAGACTGAATTTAACAGGCCAGACTAGCTAACATAGAGACTGAGTTTAAGGTGAGTTTAACAGGCCAGACTAGCTAACATAGAGACTGAGTTTACGGTGAGTATAACAGGCCAGACTGACTAACATAGAGACTGAGTTTAAGGTGAGAGATGATGGAACACAAAACAAAGACAACACACACACGCAAACAGAAAACACACACATACACACACACACACACACACACACTAAACAGAAAACACACACATACACACACACACATTAAACAGAAAACACACACATACACTAAACAGAAAACACACACACTAGAGACCGAGTTTCAGGAGAGAGATCAGAACACATCAAATCACATCAAATCAAAATGTATTTGTCACGTGTGCCGAATACAACAGGTGTAGACCTTACAGTGAAATGCTTACTTACCAATAGTGCAAAAAAGGTATTAGTTGAACAATAGGTAAGTAAAGAAATAAAACGACAGTAAAAAGACAGGCTATATACAGTCGCAAGGCTATAAAAGTAGCGAGGCTATATACAGACACCGGTTAGTCAGGCTGATTGAGGTAGTATGTACATGTAGATATGGTTAAAGTGACTATGCATATATGATGAACAGAGAGTAGCAGTAGTGTAAAAGAGGGGTTGGCGGGTGGTGGGTGGTGGGTGGCGGGACGCAATGCAGATAGCCCGGTTAGCCAATGTGTGGGAACACTGGTTGGTCGGCCCAATTGAGGTAGTATGTACATGAATATATAGTTAAAGTGACTATGCATATAAGATAAACAGAGAGTAGCAGCAGCATAAAAAGAGGGATTGGGGTGGGGGGGGCACACAATGCAATTAGTCCAGGTAGCCATTTGATTACCTGTTCAGGAGTCTTATGGCTTGGGGGTAAAAACTGTTGAGAAGCCTTTTTGTCCTAGACTTTGCACTCCGGTACCACTTGCCATGCGGTAGTAGAGAGAACAGTCTATGACTGGGGTGGCTGGGGTCTTTGACAATTTTTAGGGCCATCCTCTGACACCGCCTGGTGTAGAGGTCCTGGATGGCAGGCAGTTTAACCCCAGTGATGTACTGGGCTGTATGCACTACCCTCTGTAGTGCCTTGTGGTCAGAGGCCGAGCAATTGCCGTACCAGGCAGTGATGCAACCAGTCAGGATGCTCTCGATGTTGCAGCTATAGAACTTTTTGAGGATCTCAGGACCCATACCACCATACACCATACACACAACAATGGGACTCTCCAGAACTGAGTTTTAGTCACAAAATAATCAGCGGTATGCTTTGATACTTTCTAAGGTGAGAGAGAGAGAGTGAGAGTGAGAGAGAGAGAGTGAGAGAGAGAGAGAGAGTGAGAGTGAGAGAGAGAGAGAGTGAGAGTGAGAGAGAAAAAGCATTTGATTCTATTTGGCATACAGGACTGTTCTACAAAGTTATTGAAAGTGGTGTAGGGGGTAAAACATATGACATAATTAAATCAATGTATACTGGCAATACGTGCAGCATTAAAATTGGCAAGAAAAGAACAGAATTCTTTAACCAGGGGCGGGGCCTTCGTCAGGGTTGTAATCTGAGCCCTGCACTCTTCAATATTTACATCAACGAATTGGTCACTATTCTAGAAAAATCCTCAGCCCCTGGTGTTAGTCTCCATAATTCAGAGGTTAAATGCCTACTCTTCGCAGATGACCTATGCCTGTTGTCACCCACAGCACATGGCCTACAGCAGAGCCTGGATCTGCTAGAGCAGTACTGCCAGACCTGGGCCCTGGCAGTTGTAAGGCCTGGGTGTCGGAGTGGAAGTCAAGCGCAGGCAACAGCAGGTGCAATAACCAAATGTTCTTTAATGAACATGTAGAAAACTAGGCCACCCAACTAACACACTGGGTGACCACTTAAACAACCCCAGACACGGGGAATACGAAAACAGTACAGCAAACACGATGCACGAAACAAACACCACCACTTACAAACAAACAATCCCGCACAAAGAAACGTGTATGCCGGCTGATTAAATAAGCCCAACTAATTAACCCTCATACAAAACAGGTGCGCCCAATAAACACATAGGGAGGGGGAGAAAAGGATCAGTGGCAGCTAATAGGCCGGTGACGACGACCGCCGAACGCCACCCGAACGGGAAGGAGAGCCTGCCTCGGTCGAAGTCGTGACAGTACCCCCCCTCTGACGCGCGGCTCCCGCAGCGCGCCGACACCGGCCTCGAGGTCGACCCGGAGGACGGGGTGCAGGGCGATCCGGATGGAGGCGATGGAAATCCCTCAACATAGACGGATCCAAAATGTCCCCCACCGGTACCCAGCACCTCTCCTCCGGACCGTACCCCTCCCAGTCCACGAGGTACTGCAGGCCCCTCACCCGGCGTCTCGAGTCCAGAATGGCCCGTATCGTGTACGCCGGGGACCCCTCGATGTCCAGAGGGGGAGGAGGGACCTCCGGTACCTCACCGTCCTGCAGGGGACCAGCTACCACCGGCCTGAGGAGAGACACATGAAACGAGGGGTTAATACGATAATAGGAAGGGAGTTGTAATCGATAACACACCTCGTTTATTCTCCTCAGGACTTTGAAGGGCCCTACACACTGCGGACCCAGCTTCCGGCAGGGCAAGCGGAGGGGCAGGTTTCGGGTCGAGAGCCAGACCCTGTCCCCCGGTACAAACACGGGGGCCTCACTGCGGTGGCGGTCAGCACTCCTCTTCTGCCGTCCACTAGCTTGTTGGAGTGATTCCTGGACGGCTCTCCATGTCTCCTTGGAGCGCTGCACCCATTCCTCCACCGCAGGAGCCTCGGTCTGGCTCGGATGCCATGGTGCCAGGACCGGCTGGTACCCCAATACACACTGAAAGGGGGACATGTTAGTAGAGGAGTGGCGTAGTGAGTTCTGGGCCATTTCGGCCCAGGGAATGTATCTCGCCCACTCCCCTGGCCGGTCCTGACAATACGACCGCAGAAACCTACCCACCTCCTGGTTCACTCTCTCCACCTGCCCATTACTCTCAGGGTGATAACCGGAGGTAAGGCTGACCGAGACCCCCAACCGCTCCATAAACGCCCTCCATACTCGGGACGTGAATTGGGGACCCCGATCAGAAACAATGTCCTCCGGCACCCCGTAGTGCCGGAAGACGTGGGTGAATAATGCCTCCGCAGTCTGTAGGGCTGTAGGCATACCGGGCAACGGGAGGAGACGACAGGACTTCGAGAACCGATCCACAATCACCAGTACCGTAGTGTTCCCCTGAGACAGGGGAAGATCGGTCAGAAAATCTACGGACAGGTGCGACCAAGGCCGTTGTGGAACGGGGAGGGGTTGTAACTTCCCTCTAGGAAGGTGCCTAGGAGCCTTACTCTGGGCGCATACCGAACAGGAGGAAACATAAACCCTAACGTCTCTTGCCAAGGTAGGCCACCAATACCTCCCCCGAAGGCTCCCCACTGTCCTCTTCACCCCAGGGTGACCCGAGGAGGGTAGAACATGAGCCCACCGAATCAATTTGTCCCGGACACCAAGCGGCACGTACTTCCGCCCCACCGGACACTGAGGAGGAGCGGGTTCCGCCCGTAACGCCCGCTCGATGTCCGAGTCCACTTCCCACACCACTGGTGCTATCAGCCTAGAGGCGGGAAGGATGGGAGTGGGTTCGGTGGGCCGATCGTCCGAGTCGTAAAAACGGGACAGTGCATCCGCCTTTACGTTCTGGGAGCCCGGTCTATACGTTAAGGTAAACTGGAATCGGGTAAAGAACATGGCCCACCTTGCTTGACGTGGATTCAGTCTCCTGGCTGCCCGAATATACTCCAGATTCTGGTGGTCGGTCCAGATGAGAAAAGGGTGCTTAGCCCCCTCAAGCCAGTGTCTCCACACCTTCAGGGCACTGACCACTGCTAACAACTCCCGGTCCCCCACATCATAGTTACGCTCCGCTGGGCTGAGCTTCTTCGAGAAGAAAGCACAGGGGTGGAGTTTTGGTGGCGTACCAGAGCGCTGTGATAGCACGGCACCTACCCCAGCCTCGGACGCGTCCACCTCCACTATGAATGCTAGAGAGGGATCCGGATGCGCCAACACGGGCGCATCCGTGAACAGCGCCTTCAACCTGTTGAAAGCTCTGTCCGCTTTTGCTGACCACTGCAAACGCACCGGACCCCCCTTAAGCAGTGAGGTAATAGGAGCTGCCACCTGGCCAAAACCCCGGATAAACCTCCGGTAGTAGTTGGCAAAACCCAAAAACCGCTGCACTTCTTTTACCGTGGTCGGAGTCGGCCAATTACGCACGGCCTTAATGCGGTCACTCCCTACCACCACGCCCGAGGTGGAAATGCGATAACCCAGAAAAGAGACGGCTCGTTTGGAGAACACACACTTCTCAGCCTTGACATATAGGTCATGCTCCAGTAGTCTACCAAGCACCTTGCGTACCAGAGACACATGCGCGGCGTAAGTGGCTGAGTAGATCAGAATGTCATCGATATAAACAACCACTCCCTGCCCGTGCAGGTCCCTGAGAATATCGTCTACAAAGGATTGGAAAACGGCTGGAGCATTCTTTAACCCATACGGCATGACGCAGTACTCATAATGGCCCGATGTGGTACTAAATGCGGTTTTCCACTCGTCTCCCTTCCGAATACGCACCAGACTACGTTCGCCCACTCCAGAGCACGACCCGTGAGGCAGGAGACGAGGACACTCACCCTCTCCGCTCCCGAGGGAGTGGGTCTTACGGTGGCAAGGTACAGCTCCAGTTGGAGTAGGAACCCCTGGCACCCCGCCGCCGATCCATCATAATCCCTCGGGAGTGTCAGATGGAGAGCGCTGGAGCCGAGGGATGGAGAGTCCTGGGCTGGAGGAGCCGAAGGTGGAGAGAGGAAACCACTCCTCTCCCATCGATCCATACGTTCCATTATTGACTCCATCGCTGATCCAATACGGTGGATAACCGTGGTGTGATGGAACACCTGTTCCTCCATCGATGGGAGAGGGTTGGCCGCTGCTCCTGCTGACTCCATATTTTTAGGTGCGGGATTCTGTAAGGCCTGGGTGTCGGAGTGGAAGTCAAGCGCAGGCAACAGCAGGTGCAATAACCAAATGTTCTTTAATGAACATGTAGAAAACTAGGCCACCCAACTAACACACTGGGTGACCACTTAAACAACCCCAGACACGGGGAATACGAAAACAGTACAGCAAACACGATGCACGAAACAAACACCACCACTTACAAACAAACAATCCCGCACAAAGAAACGTGTATGCCGGCTGATTAAATAAGCCCAACTAATTAACCCTCATACAAAACAGGTGCGCCCAATAAACACATAGGGAGGGGGAGAAAAGGATCAGTGGCAGCTAATAGGCCGGTGACGACGACCGCCGAACGCCACCCGAACGGGAAGGAGAGCCTGCCTCGGTCGAAGTCGTGACAGCAGTAAACCACAAAAAGACTAAAATAATGATTTTCCAGAGAAGATCCAGATCTCAGGGAATTAGACCAAAGTTCTCAATTGGTACAAAATATATAGAGTACTGCACACACTACAATTACTTAGGTTTAAAAATAAGCTCAACTGGACACCTTAATGAGGCAGTGAATGAACTGAGAGAGAAAGCACGCAGGGCATTCTACGCAATTAAAAAGCAAATTCAAATTGAAATACCTATTAAAATTTGGCTAAAACTAATTGAATATGTCATTGAACCAATTGCACTTTATGGCAGCGAGGTGTGGGGTCCACTTGCAAAACAAGATTTCATCAAATGGGACAAACATCCCATTGAAACCCTGCATGCAGAGTTCTGTAAGATTCTCCTACATGTCCAGAGGAAAACTACAAACCATGCATGCAGGGCAGAATTAGGCAAATATCCACTAATAATAAAAACTCAAAAAAGAGGAATTAAATTTTGGAAACATCTAAAATACAGTGACCCCCTCTCATATCACTACCAAGCCCTGCAATACCAAGAGCTGAGCAAAGAAAAGAGTCCCCTCATCCAGCTGGTCCTGGGGCTGAGTTCACAAACCTGTTCTACTAACACACTGAAGCCTCAGGACCAGAACATCCAATCAATCAGAATAAACCAAATTACAACACAGTGAAAACAAAACTATATTGCTTATTGGGAAACACAAGCACAAGCACAGAGCAAAATGCAGTGCTATCTGGCCCTAAATCGACAGTACACCGTGGCTAACTATTTGACTATGGTTACTGATCAAAACCTTAGAAAAACCTTGACAAAGTACAGGCTCAGTGAGCACAGCCTTGCCATTGAGAAGGGTAGACACAGGAAAACCTGGCTCCCTGTAGAGGAAAGGCTGTGCAACCACTGCACAATAGCAGAACCTGAGACGGAGCTGCATTTCCTGACAAAATGTCAAAAATATAAAACAATTAGAGAGTGTCATTTCCCCAAATTTGAAACTCTTATTCAAGGTTTCAAAGACCTCTCTGATGAGGATAGGCTACCCGTCCTGTTGGGGGAGGACGCAGAGAGCTGTGGGTTGGCAGCGCACTACATTGCTGCCTGCCATAAGTTGAGGGACAGTGTCTGACAGACCAATCAACCTGCACATGTACTCTACTGTATGTTTATTGTTATTGTTGAATGTAAGGTTATTTTGACACTTAGTTATTGTTGTTACTGTTGTCCCGTTGACCATTTTGATTCTCATTTTTATATTGTAAATAAGCTTTGGCAATATGTACATTGTTACGTCATGCCAATAAAGCAAATTGAATTGAATTGAGTTGAATTGAGAGAGAGAGAGAGAGAGAGAGAGAGAGAGAGAGAGAGAGAGAGAGAGAGAGAGAGAGAGAGAGAGAGAGAGAGAGAGAGAGAGAGAGAGAGAGAGAGAGAGAGAGAGAGAGAGAGAGAGAGAGAGAGAGAGAGAGAGAGAGAGAGAGAGAGAGAGAGAGAGAGAGAGAGAGAGAGAGAGAGAGAGAGAGAGAGAGAGAGAGAGAGAGAGAGAGAGAGAGAGACGATCCATGATCCATATATTGACAGTGGGATTTTCTGCTCCATCATCTGCTGTAATGATTGGTCTTAGCAGCTTTGGCTCAGGACTGAGGCTGGTTTGCTTTTCTGACTCACTACTTCTACACACACATGCACGCAGAAACATACACCAGGTGCATTTAGAAAGTATTCAGACCCCTTGACTTTTCCCACATTTTGTTACATTACATCCTTATTCTAAAATGGATTAAATAAAAAAGAATCCTCATCAATCTACACACAATACCCCATAACGACAAAGAGAAAACAGGTTTTTAGAAATGTTTGCGAAATTATAAAAAATTAAATATCTTCTTTACTAGTGTCGTGTCTTTGGCTATGCCGGATTAAGTGATATGACATGCTATTATATAAAATCCTTTCTCTGTAATTAATATTACCTGATTGAGCTAATCATGTAAATGTAATTAACTAGAAAGTCGGGGCACCACGAAATAATATTTATAGAGCTGTTACCTCCCGAATAAACTCTTAACTTTTTTGGGATAGGTGGCAGCATTTTCACTTTTAGATGAATAGCATGCCCAGAGTGAACTGCCTCCTACTCTGTCCCAGATGCTAATATATGCATATTATTATTACTGTTGGATAGAAAACACTCTGAAGTTTCTAAAACTGTTTGAATGATGTCTGTGAGTAAAACAGAACTCATAAGGCAGGCAAAAACCTGAGAAAAATCCAACCAGGAAGTGGGATATCTGAGGTTGGTCGATTTTCAACTCATCGCCTATTGAATGCACAGAAGGATATGGATCTACGGCTTCCACTAGATGTCAACAGTCTGTAGAACCTTGAATGAAGCTTCTACTGTGATGTGGAGCCGGATGGGAGCTGTTTGAGTCAGTGGTCTGGCAGAGAGCCAGGTCCTGGTCATGCGTATTTCACATGATAGCGACCTGTTTTCCATTGCTTCTCTACACACAAAGGAATTCTCCGGTTGGAACGTTATTGAATATTTATGATAACAACATCCTAAAGATTGATTCTATACTTAGTTTGACAAGTTTCTACAACCTGTAATATAACTTTTGGAAGTTTTTGTCCGACGTTCGCCTCGACCTGCACGAGCATTTGGATATCTGTACTAAACAAAAGTAGCTACTTGGACATAAATAATGGACATTATCGAACAAAACAACAAGTTATCGTGGAAGTAGGATTCCTGGGAGTGCATTCTGATGAAGATCATCAAAGGTAAGGGAATATTTATAATGTATTTTCTGATTTCTGTTGACTCCAACATGGCAGAATTTTTTTTTTTTTTTTCTGAGCGCCGTCTCAGATTATTGCATGGTTTGCTTTTTACGTAAAGTTTTTTTGAAATCTGACACAGCGGTTGCATTAAGCACAAGTGTATCTTTAATTCTATGTAAAACATGTATCTTTCATCAAAGTTTTTGATGAGTATTTATGTTATTTGACGTGGCTCTCATCAATTTCTGAACATGGCGCCAATGTAAACTGAGGTTTTTGGATATAAATATTAACTTAATCGAACAAAACATATATGTATTGTGTAACATGATGTCCTATGAGTGTCATCTGATGAAGATCATCAAAGGTTAGTGATTCATTTCATCTCTATTTCTGCTTTTTGTGACTCCTGTCTTTGGCTGGAAAAATAGCTGTGTGTTTTTTTTGACTTGGTGGTGATCTATCATAATCAGATGTTGTGCTTTCGCTGTAAAGATTTTTTTTAAATCGGACACGATGGGTAGATTAACAAGATGTTTATCTTTCATTTGCTGTATTGGACTTATTAATGTGTGAAAGTTACATAATTCAAAAAATATATATTGAATTTCCCGCGCTGCCTTTTCAGCGGAATGTTGTCAAGGGGTTCCGCTAGCGGAACGCATGTCCTAGACAGGTTTAAAGATCTAGTAATATTTTACATCAATAGCAGTCAATATTAATCGTCACCTTATTTCAGTCTCATCTGAAAGTTGTAAATTCTTGGTTATCTTCACGAACCCTGGCTAACAAGTTGAATCAGCAATACAAAATTGGGTTTAATTATTTATTTACTAAATATCTAACTAATCACACAGAATTACATATACACAGAATGAATCATACCTTGATTACAAATTATGTCATAAAGGAAAACGTCCCTAGCGGACGGAGCAGATTTGACAGCTGGTTACACAAAGGAAAGTGGGTTGGGTTTGAGTGAAAGAGCGGGAAGACTTGAAGAACAAAGGGAGAAGCTGTGCTATCATAAACACAATATCCTATGCATTCTAAATTACCGCCCATTTGGAAAAGGAAATGCAATAAATATTTACTCTGAGCTGCACTTCAATAGATTGGTGATAGAAGGATGGCCGTGTTGCCCAACAGAGTCCTTTGTCCTTTGAAGAGTATCTCTGGTGGTGAACGGTAAACGTTGTAGTGTCGTCGTTGTGTGGTAGACGGGATACTCTGTCCTTTCCTTGCCCACGTTTACAGCTGCTGTTGCTAACTCAACGGCTAGGATGTCTCACTTCTTTAGTGAACAAGAGTTCAAAGTTCATACCATTCACAACCAAAGCTCATGCTGAGGTTGGCTTAGTTCTGTAGTTGACATGTTAGTCCTTTTTAATGTATGGACCGTCGTCCTCACGTCCTCGGAGCAGGATGTTACATTTTCGTCAAGGCTTTATATAGTGGAGGGAGAAGGGTGTGTTTTCATACTTTTATAACCCCTGTCTCTTCACAGGGGCGGGCCACTGATTGAGCAGAGCCCTAACCTTATGAAACCCAAATCTCTCATTTGGAAGCTAAAATTACATTTAATCTTTTCACCAATAATTTTATATTCAAACATTTAAATTGCCCAACAATTCCATGTGAATCTGATAACTAAAATGTGTAGACTTTCCACTGTAGAGTTTATGTCATCCTATCATTGATGAGAATGTCTCAGATGACAACCGAACTGACATCATATTCATTAAGTACCAACGCATATGTTCAACTGGTTGGATTCCCAAAATATGGTTCATTTCCCCCCAACTTATTTGATGTTCCCAGACTCTGTTTAACAAAGGCTATTCAAGAGTCCCTCTGTAGAGTCAAGAGAGAGAGGGAGGGGAGAAAGGTATTTATGGGGGGGTAATAAACCTTACCCACAGGCCAGCGTCATGACACTAGCATTCAGACCCTTTGCTGTGAAACTCAAAATGTAGCTCAGATGCATCCTGTTTCCATTGATCATCCCTTGAGATGTTTCTACAACTTGATTGGAGTCCACCCGTGGTCAATTAAATTGATTGGACATGATTTGGAAAGGCACACACCTGTCTATATAAGGTCCCACATTTGACAGTGCATGTCAGAGCAAAAACCAAGCCATGAGGTTGAAGGAATTGTCCGTAGAGCTCAGAGACAAGATTGTGTCGGGACAGATCTGAGGAAGGGTACCCAAACATTTCTGCAGCATTGAAGGTTCCCAAGAACACAGTGACCTCCATCATTCTTAAATGGACTCTTCCTAGAGCTGGCTGCCCGGCCAAACTGAGCAATCCACGGAGAAGGACCTTGGTCAGGGGGGTGGCCAAGGACCCGATGGTCACTCTGACAGAGCTCCAGAGTTCCTCCGTGGAGATGGGAGAACCATCCAGAAGGACAACCATCTCTGCAGCACTCCACCAACCAGGCCTTTATGGTAGAGTGGCCAGACGGAAGCCACTCCTCAGTAAAAGGCACATGACAGCTTGCTTTGAGTTTGCTAAAAGGCACCTAAAGGACTCTCAGACTATGAGAAACAAGATTCTCTGGTCTGATGAAACCAAGATGGAACTCTTTGGCCTGAATACCAAGCATCACGTCTGGAGGAAACCAGGCACCATCCCTACGGTGAAGCATGGTGGTGGCAGCATCATGCTGTGGGGATGTTTTTCAGCGGCAGGGACTGGGAGACTAGTCAGGATCAAGAGAAAGATGAATGGAGCAAAGTATAGAGAGATCCTTGATGAAAACCTGCCCCAGAGCGCTCTTGGCCTTAGACTGGGGCGAAGGTTCACCTTCTAAAAGGACAATGACCCTAAGCACACAGCCAAGACAACGCAGGAGTGGCTTTAGGACTCTGAATGTTCTTGAATGGCCCAGCCAGACACCGGACTTGAACCAGATCTAACATCTCTGGAGAGACCTGAAAATAGCTGTGCAGCGACACTCCCCATCAAACCTGACAGAGTTTGAGAGGATCTGCATAGAAGAATGGGAGAAACTCCCCAAATACAGGTGTGCTAAGCTTGTAGCGTCATACCCAAGAAGACTCAAGGCTGTAATCGCTGCCAAAGGGTCTGAATACTTTTGTAAATGTGATATTTCATCATTAAAAAAAATCTAAAAACCTGTTTTTACTTTGTCATTATGGGGTATTGTGTGTAGATTGATGAAGTTGATAAATTGATCATTTTAGAATAAGGCTGTCACATAACAAAATGTGGATAAAGTCAAGGGGTCTGAATACTTTCCAAATGCACTGTATACACTCATGCTGTAAACACATTAACGTGTTAACAGCACACATCTGGGTCTTGAGTTTCATGCTGCAGTGTGGGATATACAGCCACAAGGACAGGAACAAGATTTGAGCCCAGAAGCTATGGGAGGGAGGGGAGGCAGAGGGGAACATTTTGGCATTGGGGGGGTCAGGTAAAGTGAGGAGAAGGGTGCAGTCCAGACAAGTGCTTGGGTCGGCATTTGTCGTGACTCGAGCTGTCTGTCTGTCTGTCTGCTTCCCAGAACTGGAAATGAGAAATAGTCTCCTGGGGGACTTAGTTCTATTACCCTCCATCTCTCTCGTTACACATTCATTATAACTCGTCTCTCTCTCTCTTCCTCTCTCCCTCTCCAACCTTCTCTCTCCCTCTCTTTCTCTCTCACTCTAACTTCCCTCTCATCCTTCATCTAAATCTAACTTTCCCTCTCTCTAACTCTCTCTACCCTCTATCTCAACGACAGGAAGGACATGACTAATCTAACAGGTGAAGTCCCTGTGGGCTTTATCATTGCTGTTGTTAACACCAGTGATGTCATTGCCCTCTGCAATGTTCGTGTGGTTATGTGCAGTATCTGCACTGTTGTCCCTGGTGATGTTGACACGGTGTCATGTATTGTCCAAATGGGTTAAAGTGATAGGGACAACATACAATGTGGTCCTAATGTTAGGGATAGGGATTGTAGCAGACAATGTGTCTATGGTAGAGATAAGACTAGGGTCATAATGTTAGATGTGTGTTAATTTTTGATGCTGTGAATTTGATGCAGATAATTTGTAACAAGTCCCATAATTCATCTTTCATTAGTTTGGCGCTGTCTGTCCCCTGACCGGCTAGACAGGTCCATCGCTCTCCTGTAGTGCCCCTGGACGGACAGACAGACAGACAGACAGACAGACACACACCTACTAACTCAGTGTCAATGAATCAGAATCACCTTAATTCACACATACTTGATCAATGTTTACATTGTTTCAACATTTATTCACCAATCATATTTCCACATACTGAGAGTTTTAAATGGTGACATGGTGCTGCTAGTGATAGAAACCATACTGAGTGTTGTACTTGGTGATATGGTGCTGCTAGTGTGAGACAACATACTGAGAGTTTTACTTGGTGATATGGTGCTGCTAGTGACAGAAACCATACTGAGTGTTGTACTTGGTGATATGGTGCTGCTAGTGATAGACAACATACTGAGAGTTTTACTTGGTGATATGGTGCTGCTAGTGATAGACAACATACTGAGCGTTTTAAATGGTGACATGGTGCTGCTAGTGATAGAAACCATACTGAGTGTTGTACTTGGTGATATGGTGCTGCTAGTGATAGACAACATACTGAGAGTTTTACTTGGTGATATGGTGCTGCTAGTGATAGACAACATACTCAGAGTTTTAAATGGTGACATGGTGCTGCTAGTGTTAGAAACCATACTGAGTGTTGTACTTGGTGATATGGTGCTGCTAGTGATAGACAACATACTGAGAGTTTTACTTGGTGATATGGTGCTGCTAGTGATAGACAACATACTGAGAGTTTTACTTGGTGATATGGTGCTGCTGGTGATAGACAACATACTGATAGTTTTACTTGGTGATATGGTGCTGCTAGTGTTAGAAACCATACTGAGTGTTGTACTTGGTGATATGGTGCTGCTAGTGATAGACAACATACTGATAGTTTTACTTGGTGATATGGTGCTGCTAGTGATAGAAACCATACTGAGAGTTTTACCTGGTGATATGGTGCTGCTAGTGATAGAAACCATACTGAGAGTTTTACTTGGTGATATGGTGCTGCTAGTGATTGACAACATACTGAGAGGTTTACTTTGTGATATGGTGCTGCTAGTGATAGACAACATACTGAGAGTTTTACTTGGTGATATGGTGCTGCTGGTGATAGAAAACATACTCAGTTTTACTTGGTGATATGGTGCTGCTAGTGATAGAAACCATACTGAGAGGTTTACTTGGCGATATGGTGCTGCTAGTGATAGACAACATACTGAGAGTTTTACTTGGTGATATGGTGCTGCTAGTGATAGACAACACACTGAGAGTTTTACTTGGTGATATGGTGCTGCTAGTGATAGACAACATACTGAGAGTTTTACTTGGTGATATGGTGCTGTTAGTGATAGACAACACACTGAGAGTTTTACTTGGTGATATGGTGCTGCTAGTGATAGACAACATACTGAGAGTTTTACTTGGTGATATGGTGCTGCTAGTGATAGACAACATACTGAGAGTTTTACTTGGTGATTTGGTGCTGTTAGTGATAGACAACATACTGAGAGTTTTACTTGGTGATATGGTGCTGCTAGTGATAGACAACATACTGAGAGTTTTACTTGGTGATATGGTGCTGCTAGTAATAGAAACCATACTGAGTGTTGTACTTGGTGATATGGTGCTGCTAGTGATAGACAACATACTCAGAGTTTTAAATGGTGACATGGTGCTGCTAGTGTTAGAAACCATACTGAGTGTTGTACTTGGTGATATGGTGCTGCTAGTGATAGACAACATACTGAGAGTTTTACTTTGTGATATGGTGCTGCTAGTGATATACAACATACTGAGAGTTTTACTTGGTGATATGGTGCTGCTGGTGATAGAAAACATACTCAGTTTTACTTGGTGATATGGTGCTGCTAGTGATAGAAACCATACTGAGAGGTTTACTTGGCGATATGGTGCTGCTAGTGATAGACAACATACTGAGAGTTTTACTTGGTGATATGGTGCTGCTAGTGATAGACAACACACTGAGAGTTTTACTTGGTGATATGGTGCTGCTAGTGATAGACAACATACTGAGAGTTTTACTTGGTGATATGGTGCTGTTAGTGATAGACAACACACTGAGAGTTTTACTTGGTGATATGGTGCTGCTAGTGATAGACAACATACTGAGAGTTTTACTTGGTGATATGGTGCTGCTAGTGATAGACAACATACTGAGAGTTTTACTTGGTGATTTGGTGCTGCTAGTGATAGACAACATACTGAGAGTTTTACTTGGTGATATGGTGCTGCTAGTGATAGAAACCATACTGAGTGTTGTACTTGGTGATATGGTGCTGCTAGTGATATACAACATACTGAGAGTTTTACTTGGTGATACGATGCTGCTAGTGATAGACAACATATTGAGTGTTGTACTTGGTGATATGGTGCTGCTAGTGATAGACAACATACTGAGAGTTTTACTTGGTGATATGGTGCTGCTAGTGATAGACAACATACTGAGAGTTGTACTTGGTGATATGGTGCTGCTAGTGATAGACAACATACTGAGAGTTTTACTTGGTGATATGGTGCTGCTAGTGAGAGACAACATACTGAGAGTTTTACTTGGTGACATGGTGCTGCTAGTGATAGAAACCATACTGAGAGTTTTACCTGGTGATATGGTGCTGCTAGTGATAGACAACATACTGAGAGTTTTACTTGGTGATTTGGTGCTGCTAGTGATAGACAACATACTGAGAGTTTTACTTGGTGATATGGTGCTGCTAGTGATAGACAACATACTGAGAGTTTTACTTGGTGATATGGTGCTGCTAGTGATAGAAACCATACTGAGTGTTGTACTTGGTGATATGGTGCTGCTAGTGATAGACAACATACTCAGAGTTTTAAATGGTGACATGGTGCTGCTAGTGTTAGAAACCATACTGAGTGTTGTACTTGGTGATATGGTGCTGCTAGTGATAGACAACATACTGAGAGTTTTACTTTGTGATATGGTGCTGCTAGTGATAGACAACATACTGAGAGTTTTACTTGGTGATATGGTGCTGCTGGTGATAGAAAACATACTCAGTTTTACTTGGTGATATGGTGCTGCTAGTGATAGAAACCATACTGAGAGGTTTACTTGGCGATATGGTGCTGCTAGTGATAGACAACATACTGAGAGTTTTACTTGGTGATATGGTGCTGCTAGTGATAGACAACACACTGAGAGTTTTACTTGGTGATATGGTGCTGCTAGTGATAGACAACATACTGAGAGTTTTACTTGGTGATATGGTGCTGTTAGTGATAGACAACACACTGAGAGTTTTACTTGGTGATATGGTGCTGCTAGTGATAGACAACATACTGAGAGTTTTACTTGGTGATATGGTGCTGCTAGTGATAGACAACATACTGAGAGTTTTACTTGGTGATTTGGTGCTGCTAGTGATAGACAACATACTGAGAGTTTTACTTGGTGATATGGTGCTGCTAGTGATAGAAACCATACTGAGTGTTGTACTTGGTGATATGGTGCTGCTAGTGATATACAACATACTGAGAGTTTTACTTGGTGATACGATGCTGCTAGTGATAGACAACATACTGAGTGTTGTACTTGGTGATATGGTGCTGCTAGTGATAGACAACATACTGAGAGTTTTACTTGGTGATATGGTGCTGCTAGTGATAGACAACATACTGAGAGTTGTACTTGGTGATATGGTGCTGCTAGTGATAGACAACATACTGAGAGTTTTACTTGGTGATATGGTGCTGCTAGTGAGAGACAACATACTGAGAGTTTTACTTGGTGACATGGTGCTGCTAGTGATAGAAACCATACTGAGAGTTGTACTTGGTGATATGGTGCTGCTAGTGATAGACAACATACTGAGAGTTTTACTTGGTGATATGGTGCTGATAGTGATAGACAACATACTGAGAGTTTTACTTGGTGATATGGTGCTGCTGGTGATAGACAACATACTGAGAGTTTTACTTGGTGATATGGTGCTGCTAGTGATAGACAACATACTGAGAGTTTTACCTGGTGATATGGTGCTGCTAGTGATAGACAACATACTGAGAGTTTTACTTGGTGATATGGTGCTGCTAGTGATAGAAACCATACTGAGAGTTTTACTTGGTGATATGGTGCTGCTAGTGATAGAAACCATACTGAGAGTTTTACTTGGTGATATGGTGCTGCTAGTGATAGACAACATACTGAGAGTTTTACTTGGTGATATGGTGCTGCTAGTGAGAGACAACATACTGAGAGTTTTACTTGGTGATATGGTGCTGCTAGTGATAGAAACCATACTGAGAGTTTGACTTGGTGATATGGTGCTGCTAGTGATAGACAACATACTGAGATTTGTACTTGGTGATATGGTGCAGCTAGTGACAGACAACATACTGCTAGTTTTACTTGGTGATGTGGTGCTGCTGGTGATAGACAACATACTGAGAGTTGTACTTGGTGATATGGTGCTGCTAGTGATATACAACATACTGAGAGTTTTACTTGGTGATACGATGCTGCTAGTGATAGACAACATACTGAGTGTTGTACTTGGTGATATGGTGCTGCTAGTGATAGACAACATACTGAGAGTTTTACTTGGTGATATGGTGCTGCTAGTGATAGACAACATACTGAGAGTTGTACTTGGTGATATGGTGCTGCTAGTGATAGACAATATACTGAGAGTTTTACTTGGTGATATGGTGCTGCTAGTGAGAGACAACATACTGAGAGTTTTACTTGGTGACATGGTGCTGCTAGTGATAGAAACCATACTGAGAGTTGTACTTGGTGATATGGTGCTGCTAGTGAGAGACAAAATACTGAGAGTTTTACTTGGTGATATGGTGCTGCTAGTGATAGAAACCATACTGAGAGTTTTACTTGGTGATATGGTGCTGCTAGTGATAGAAACCATACTGAGAGTTTTACTTGGTGATATGGTGCTGCTAGTGATAGACAACATACTGAGAGTTGTACTTGGTGATATGGTGCTGCTAGTGAGAGACAACATACTGAGTGTTGTACTTGGTGATATGGTGCTGCTTGTGATAGACAACATACTGAGAGTTTTACTTGGTGATATGGTGCTGCTAGTAATAGACAACATACTGAGAGTTTTACTTGGTGATATGGTGCTGCTAGTGATAGAAACCATACTGAGAGTTTGACTTGGTGATATGGTGCTGCTAGTGATAGACAACATACTGAGATTTGTACTTGGTGATATGGTGCAGCTAGTGACAGACAACATACTGCTAGTTTTACTTGGTGATGTGGTGCTGCTGGTGATAGACAACATACTGAGAGTTGTACTTGGTGATATGGTGCTGCTAGTGATAGAAACCATACTGAGAGTTTTACTTGGTGATATGGTGCTGCTAGTGATAGACAACATACTGAGAGTTTTACTTTGTGATATGGTGCTGCTAGTGATAGACAACATACTGAGAGTTTTACTTGGTGATATGGTGCTGCTGGTGATAGAAAACATACTCAGTTTTACTTGGTGATATGGTGCTGCTAGTGATAGAAACCATACTGAGAGGTTTACTTGGCGATATGGTGCTGCTAGTGATAGACAACATACTGAGAGTTTTACTTGGTGATATGGTGCTGCTAGTGATAGACAACACACTGAGAGTTTTACTTGGTGATATGGTGCTGCTAGTGATAGACAACATACTGAGAGTTTTACTTGGTGATATGGTGCTGTTAGTGATAGACAACACACTGAGAGTTTTACTTGGTGATATAGTGCTGCTGTGATAGACAACATACTGAGAGTTTTACTTGGTGATATGGTGCTGCTAGTGATAGACAACATACTGAGAGTTTTACTTGGTGATTTGGTGCTGCTAGTGATAGACAACATACTGAGAGTTTTACTTGGTGATATGGTGCTGCTAGTGATAGAAACCATACTGAGTGTTGTACTTGGTGATATGGTGCTGCTAGTGATATACAACATACTGAGAGTTTTACTTGGTGATACGATGCTGCTAGTGATAGACAACATACTGAGTGTTGTACTTGGTGATATGGTGCTGCTAGTGATAGAAACCATACTTAGAGTTTTACTTGGTGATATGGTGCTGCTAGTGATAGAAACCATACTGAGAGTTTTACTTGGTGATATGGTGCTGCTAGTGATAGACAACATACTGAGAGTTGTACTTGGTGATATGGTGCTGCTAGTGAGAGACAACATACTGAGTGTTGTACTTGGTGATATGGTGCTGCTTGTGATAGACAACATACTGAGAGTTTTACTTGGTGATATGGTGCTGCTAGTAATAGACAACATACTGAGAGTTTTACTTGGTGATATGGTGCTGCTAGTGATAGAAACCATACTGAGAGTTTGACTTGGTGATATGGTGCTGCTAGTGATAGACAACATACTGAGATTTGTACTTGGTGATATGGTGCAGCTAGTGACAGACAACATACTGCTAGTTTTACTTGGTGATGTGGTGCTGCTGGTGATAGACAACATACTGAGAGTTGTACTTGGTGATATGGTGCTGCTAGTGATAGAAACCATACTGAGAGTTTTACTTGGTGATATGGTGCTGCTAGTGATAGACAACATACTGAGAGTTTTACTTTGTGATATGGTGCTGCTAGTGATAGACAACATACTGAGAGTTTTACTTGGTGATATGGTGCTGCTGGTGATAGAAAACATACTCAGTTTTACTTGGTGATATGGTGCTGCTAGTGATAGAAACCATACTGAGAGGTTTACTTGGCGATATGGTGCTGCTAGTGATAGACAACATACTGAGAGTTTTACTTGGTGATATGGTGCTGCTAGTGATAGACAACACACTGAGAGTTTTACTTGGTGATATGGTGCTGCTAGTGATAGACAACATACTGAGAGTTTTACTTGGTGATATGGTGCTGTTAGTGATAGACAACACACTGAGAGTTTTACTTGGTGATATAGTGCTGCTGTGATAGACAACATACTGAGAGTTTTACTTGGTGATATGGTGCTGCTAGTGATAGACAACATACTGAGAGTTTTACTTGGTGATTTGGTGCTGCTAGTGATAGACAACATACTGAGAGTTTTACTTGGTGATATGGTGCTGCTAGTGATAGAAACCATACTGAGTGTTGTACTTGGTGATATGGTGCTGCTAGTGATATACAACATACTGAGAGTTTTACTTGGTGATACGATGCTGCTAGTGATAGACAACATACTGAGTGTTGTACTTGGTGATATGGTGCTGCTAGTGATAGAAACCATACTTAGAGTTTTACTTGGTGATATGGTGCTGCTAGTGATAGAAACCATACTGAGAGTTTTACTTGGTGATATGGTGCTGCTAGTGATAGACAACATACTGAGAGTTGTACTTGGTGATATGGTGCTGCTAGTGAGAGACAACATACTGAGTGTTGTACTTGGTGATATGGTGCTGCTTGTGATAGACAACATACTGAGAGTTTTACTTGGTGATATGGTGCTGCTAGTGATAGACAACATACTGCGAGTTTTACTTGGTGATATGGTGCTGCTAGTGATAGAAACCATACTGAGAGTTTGACTTGGTGATATGGTGCTGCTAGTGATAGACAACATACTGAGATTTGTACTTGGTGATATGGTGCAGCTAGTGACAGACAACATACTGCTAGTTTTACTTGGTGATGTGGTGCTGCTGGTGATAGACAACATACTGAGAGTTGTACTTGGTGATATGGTGCTGCTGGTGATAGAAACCATACTGAGAGTTGTACTTGGTGATATGGTGATGCTAGTGATAGACAACATACTGAGAGTTTTACTTGGTGATATGATGCTGCTGGTGATAGACAACATACTCAGAGTTTTAAATGGTGACATGGTGCTGCTAGTGTTAGAAACCATACTGAGTGTTCTACTTGGTGATATGGTGCTGCTAGTGATAGACAACATACTGAGAGTTTTACTTGGTGATATGGTGCTGCTAGTGATAGACAACATACTGAGAGTTTTAAATGGTGACATGTTGCTGCTAGTGATAGAAACCATACTGAGAGTTGTACTTGGTGATATGGTGCTGCTAGTGATAGACAACATACTGAGAGTTTTACTTGGTGATATGGTGCTGCTAGTGATAGACAACATACTGAGTGTTGTACTTGGTGATATGGTGCTGCTAGTGATATACAACATACTGAGAGTTGTACTTGGTGATATGGTGCTGCTAGTGATAGACAACATACTGAGAGTTTTACTTGGTGATATGGTGCTGCTAGTGAGAGACAACATACTGAGAGTTTTACTTGGTGACATGGTGCTGCTAGTGATAGAAACCATACTGAGAGTTGTACTTGGTGATATGGTGCTGCTAGTGATAGACAACATACTGAGAGTTTTACTTGGTGATATGGTGCTGATAGTGATAGACAACATACTGAGAGTTTTACCTGGTGATATGGTGCTGCTAGTGATAGACAACATACTGAGAGTTTTACTTGGTGATTTGGTGCTGCTAGTGATAGACAACATACTGAGAGTTTTACTTGGTGATATGGTGCTGCTAGTGATAGACAACATACTGAGAGTTTTACTTGGTGATATGGTGCTGCTAGTGATAGAAACCATACTGAGTGTTGTACTTGGTGATATGGTGCTGCTAGTGATAGACAACATACTCAGAGTTTTAAATGGTGACATGGTGCTGCTAGTGTTAGAAACCATACTGAGTGTTGTACTTGGTGATATGGTGCTGCTAGTGATAGACAACATACTGAGAGTTTTACTTTGTGATATGGTGCTGCTAGTGATATACAACATACTGAGAGTTTTACTTGGTGATATGGTGCTGCTGGTGATAGAAAACATACTCAGTTTTACTTGGTGATATGGTGCTGCTAGTGATAGAAACCATACTGAGAGGTTTACTTGGCGATATGGTGCTGCTAGTGATAGACAACATACTGAGAGTTTTACTTGGTGATATGGTGCTGCTAGTGATAGACAACACACTGAGAGTTTTACTTGGTGATATGGTGCTGCTAGTGATAGACAACATACTGAGAGTTTTACTTGGTGATATGGTGCTGTTAGTGATAGACAACACACTGAGAGTTTTACTTGGTGATATGGTGCTGCTAGTGATAGACAACATACTGAGAGTTTTACTTGGTGATATGGTGCTGCTAGTGATAGACAACATACTGAGAGTTTTACTTGGTGATTTGGTGCTGCTAGTGATAGACAACATACTGAGAGTTTTACTTGGTGATATGGTGCTGCTAGTGATAGAAACCATACTGAGTGTTGTACTTGGTGATATGGTGCTGCTAGTGATATACAACATACTGAGAGTTTTACTTGGTGATACGATGCTGCTAGTGATAGACAACATACTGAGTGTTGTACTTGGTGATATGGTGCTGCTAGTGATAGACAACATACTGAGAGTTTTACTTGGTGATATGGTGCTGCTAGTGATAGACAACATACTGAGAGTTGTACTTGGTGAAATGGTGCTGCTAGTGATAGACAACATACTGAGAGTTTTACTTGGTGATATGGTGCTGCTAGTGATAGACAACATACTGAGAGTTTTACTTGGTGACATGGTGCTGCTAGTGATAGAAACCATACTGAGAGTTGTACTTGGTGATATGGTGCTGCTAGTGATAGACAACATACTGAGAGTTTTACTTGGTGATATGGTGCTGATAGTGATAGACAACATACTGAGAGTTTTACTTGGTGATATGGTGCTGCTGGTGATAGACAACATACTGAGAGTTTTACTTGGTGATATGGTGCTGCTAGTGATAGACAACATACTGAGAGTTTTACCTGGTGATATGGTGCTGCTAGTGATAGACAACATACTGAGAGTTTTACTTGGTGATATGGTGCTGCTAGTGATAGAAACCATACTGAGAGTTTTACTTGGTGATATGGTGCTGCTAGTGATAGAAACCATACTGAGAGTTTTACTTGGTGATATGGTGCTGCTAGTGATAGACAACATACTGAGAGTTTTACTTGGTGATATGGTGCTGCTAGTGAGAGACAACATACTGAGAGTTTTACTTGGTGATATGGTGCTGCTAGTGATAGAAACCATACTGAGAGTTTGACTTGGTGATATGGTGCTGCTAGTGATAGACAACATACTGAGATTTGTACTTGGTGATATGGTGCAGCTAGTGACAGACAACATACTGCTAGTTTTACTTGGTGATGTGGTGCTGCTGGTGATAGACAACATACTGAGAGTTGTACTTGGTGATATGGTGCTGCTGGTGATAGAAACCATACTGAGAGTTGTACTTGGTGATATGGTGATGCTAGTGATAGACAACATACTGAGAGTTTTACTTGGTGATATGATGCTGCTGGTGATAGACAACATACTGAGAGTTTTACTTGGTGATATGGTGCTGCTGGTGATAGACAACATACTGAGAGTTTTACTTGGTGATATGGTGCTGCTAGTGATAGACAACATACTGAGAGTTGTACTTGGTGATATGGTGCTGCTAGTGAGAGACAACACACTGAGAGTTTTACTTGGTGATATGGTGCTGCTGGTCATAGACAACATACTCAGTTTTACTTGGTGATATGGTGCTGCTAGTGATAGACAACATACTGAGAGTTTTAAATGGTGACATGGTGCTGCTAGTGATAGAAACCATACTGAGTGTTGTACTTGGTGATATGGTGCTGCTAGTGATAGACAACATACTGAGAGTTTTACTTGGTGATATGGTGCTGCTAGTGATAGACAACATACTGAGAGTTTTACTTGGTGATATGGTGCTGCTAGTGATAGACAACATACTGAGAGTTTTACTTGGTGATATGGTGCTGCTAGTGATAGACAACATACTCAGAGTCTTAAATGGTGACATGGTGCTGCTAGTGTTAGAAACCATACTGAGTGTTCTACTTGGTGATATGGTGCTGCTAGTGATAGACAACATACTGAGAGTTTTACTTGGTGATATGGTGCTGCTAGTGATAGACAACATACTGAGAGTTTTAAATGGTGACATGTTGCTGCTAGTGATAGAAACCATACTGAGAGTTGTACTTGGTGATATGGTGCTGCTAGTGATAGACAACATACTGAGAGTTTTACTTGGTGATATGGTGCTGCTAGTGATAGACAACATACTGAGTGTTGTACTTGGTGATATGGTGCTGCTAGTGATATACAACATACTGAGAGTTTTACTTGGTGATACGATGCTGCTAGTGATAGACAACATACTGAGTGTTGTACTTGGTGATATGGTGCTGCTAGTGATAGACAACATACTGAGAGTTTTACTTGGTGATATGGTGCTGCTAGTGATAGACAACATACTGAGAGTTGTACTTGGTGATATGGTGCTGCTAGTGATAGACAATATACTGAGAGTTTTACTTGGTGATATGGTGCTGCTAGTGAGAGACAACATACTGAGAGTTTTACTTGGTGACATGGTGCTGCTAGTGATAGAAACCATACTGAGAGTTGTACTTGGTGATATGGTGCTGCTAGTGAGAGACAAAATACTGAGAGTTTTACTTGGTGATATGGTGCTGCTAGTGATAGAAACCATACTGAGAGTTTTACTTGGTGATATGGTGCTGCTAGTGATAGAAACCATACTGAGAGTTTTACTTGGTGATATGGTGCTGCTAGTGATAGACAACATACTGAGAGTTGTACTTGGTGACATGGTGCTGCTAGTGAGAGACAACATACTGAGTGTTGTACTTGGTGATATGGTGCTGCTTGTGATAGACAACATACTGAGAGTTTTACTTGGTGATATGGTGCTGCTAGTAATAGACAACATACTGAGAGTTTTACTTGGTGATATGGTGCTGCTAGTGATAGAAACCATACTGAGAGTTTGACTTGGTGATATGGTGCTGCTAGTGATAGACAACATACTGAGATTTGTACTTGGTGATATGGTGCAGCTAGTGACAGACAACATACTGCTAGTTTTACTTGGTGATGTGGTGCTGCTGGTGATAGACAACATACTGAGAGTTGTACTTGGTGATATGGTGCTGCTAGTGATAGAAACCATACTGAGAGTTTTACTTGGTGATATGGTGCTGCTAGTGATAGACAACATACTGAGAGTTTTACTTGGTGATATGGTGCTGCTGGTGATAGAAAACATACTCAGTTTTACTTGGTGATATGGTGCTGCTAGTGATAGAAACCATACTGAGAGGTTTACTTGGCGATATGGTGCTGCTAGTGATAGACAACATACTGAGAGTTTTACTTGGTGATATGGTGCTGCTAGTGATAGACAACACACTGAGAGTTTTACTTGGTGATATGGTGCTGCTAGTGATAGACAACATACTGAGAGTTTTACTTGGTGATATGGTGCTGTTAGTGATAGACAACACACTGAGAGTTTTACTTGGTGATATGGTGCTGCTGTGATAGACAACATACTGAGAGTTTTACTTGGTGATATGGTGCTGCTAGTGATAGACAACATACTGAGAGTTTTACTTGGTGATTTGGTGCTGCTAGTGATAGACAACATACTGAGAGTTTTACTTGGTGATATGGTGCTGCTAGTGATAGAAACCATACTGAGTGTTGTACTTGGTGATATGGTGCTGCTAGTGATATACAACATACTGAGAGTTTTACTTGGTGATACGATGCTGCTAGTGATAGACAACATACTGAGTGTTGTACTTGGTGATATGGTGCTGCTAGTGATAGAAACCATACTGAGAGTTTTACTTGGTGATATGGTGCTGCTAGTGATAGAAACCATACTGAGAGTTTTACTTGGTGATATGGTGCTGCTAGTGATAGACAACATACTGAGAGTTGTACTTGGTGATATGGTGCTGCTAGTGAGAGACAACATACTGAGTGTTGTACTTGGTGATATGGTGCTGCTTGTGATAGACAACATACTGAGAGTTTTACTTGGTGATATGGTGCTGCTAGTGATAGACAACATACTGAGAGTTTTACTTGGTGATATGGTGCTGCTAGTGATAGAAACCATACTGAGAGTTTGACTTGGTGATATGGTGCTGCTAGTGATAGACAACATACTGAGATTTGTACTTGGTGATATGGTGCAGCTAGTGACAGACAACATACTGCTAGTTTTACTTGGTGATGTGGTGCTGCTGGTGATAGACAACATACTGAGAGTTGTACTTGGTGATATGGTGCTGCTGGTGATAGAAACCATACTGAGAGTTGTACTTGGTGATATGGTGATGCTAGTGATAGACAACATACTGAGAGTTTTACTTGGTGATATGATGCTGCTGGTGATAGACAACATACTCAGAGTTTTAAATGGTGACATGGTGCTGCTAGTGTTAGAAACCATACTGAGTGTTCTACTTGGTGATATGGTGCTGCTAGTGATAGACAACATACTGAGAGTTTTACTTGGTGATATGGTGCTGCTAGTGATAGACAACATACTGAGAGTTTTAAATGGTGACATGTTGCTGCTAGTGATAGAAACCATACTGAGAGTTGTACTTGGTGATATGGTGCTGCTAGTGATAGACAACATACTGAGAGTTTTACTTGGTGATATGGTGCTGCTAGTGATAGACAACATACTGAGTGTTGTACTTGGTGATATGGTGCTGCTAGTGATATACAACATACTGAGAGTTGTACTTGGTGATATGGTGCTGCTAGTGATAGACAACATACTGAGTGTTGTACTTGGTGATATGGTGCTGCTAGTGATAGACAACATACTGAGAGTTTTACTTGGTGATATGGTGCTGCTAGTGATAGACAACATACTGAGAGTTGTACTTGGTGATATGGTGCTGCTAGTGATAGACAACATACTGAGAGTTTTACTTGGTGATATGGTGCTGCTAGTGAGAGACAACATACTGAGAGTTTTACTTGGTGACATGGTGCTGCTAGTGATAGAAACCATACTGAGAGTTGTACTTGGTGATATGTTGCTGCTAGTGAGAGACAACATACTGAGAGTTTTACTTGGTGATATGGTGCTGCTAGTGATAGAAACCATACTGAGAGTTTTACTTGGTGATATGGTGCTGCTAGTGATAGAAACCATACTGAGAGTTTTACTTGGTGATATGGTGCTGCTAGTGATAGACAACATACTGAGAGTTGTACTTGGTGATATGGTGCTGCTAGTGATAGACAACATACTGAGTGTTGTACTTGGTGATATGGTGCTGCTTGTGATAGACAACATACTGAGAGTTTTACTTGGTGATATGGTGCTGCTAGTGATAGACAACATACTGAGAGTTTTACTTGGTGATATGGTGCTGCTAGTGATAGAAACCATACTGAGAGTTTGACTTGGTGATATGGTGCTGCTAGTGATAGACAACATACTGAGATTTGTACTTGGTGATATGGTGCAGCTAGTGACAGACAGCATACTGCTAGTTTTACTTGGTGATGTGGTGCTGCTGGTGATAGAAACCATACTGAGAGTTGTACTTGGTGATATGGTGATGCTAGTGATAGACAACATACTGAGAGTTTTACTTGGTGATATGATGCTGCTGGTGATAGACAACATACTGAGAGTTTTACTTGGTGATATGGTGCTGCTGGTGATAGACAACATACTGAGAGTTGTACTTGGTGATATGATGCTGCTGGTGATAGACAACATACTGAGAGTTTTACTTGGTGATATGGTGCTGCTAGTGAGAGACAACATACTGAGAGTTGTACTTGGTGATATGGTGCTGCTGGTGATAGAAACCATACTGAGAGTTGTACTTGGTGATATGGTGATGCTAGTGATAGACAACATACTGAGAGTTTTACTTGGTGATATGATGCTGCTGGTGATAGACAACATACTGAGAGTTTTACTTGGTGATATGGTGCTGCTGGTGATAGACAACATACTGAGAGTTTTACTTGGTGATATGGTGCTGCTAGTGATAGACAACATACTGAGAGTTGTACTTGGTGATATGGTGCTGCTAGTGAGAGACAACACACTGAGAGTTTTACTTGGTGATATGGTGCTGCTGGTCATAGACAACATACTCAGTTTTACTTGGTGATATGGTGCTGCTAGTGATAGACAACATACTGAGAGTTTTAAATGGTGACATGGTGCTGCTAGTGATAGAAACCATACTGAGTGTTGTACTTGGTGATATGGTGCTGCTAGTGATAGACAACATACTGAGAGTTTTACTTGGTGATATGGTGCTGCTAGTGATAGACAACATACTGAGAGTTTTACTTGGTGATATGGTGCTGCTAGTGATAGACAACATACTGAGAGTTTTACTTGGTGATATGGTGCTGCTAGTGATAGACAACATACTCAGAGTTTTAAATGGTGACATGGTGCTGCTAGTGTTAGAAACCATACTGAGTGTTCTACTTGGTGATATGGTGCTGCTAGTGATAGACAACATACTGAGAGTTTTACTTGGTGATATGGTGCTGCTAGTGATAGACAACATACTGAGAGTTTTAAATGGTGACATGTTGCTGCTAGTGATAGAAACCATACTGAGAGTTGTACTTGGTGATATGGTGCTGCTAGTGATAGACAACATACTGAGAGTTGTACTTGGTGATATGGTGCTGCTAGTGATAGACAACATACTGAGAGTTTTACTTGGTGATATGGTGCTGCTAGTGATAGACAACATACTGAGAGTTTTACTTGGTGATATGGTGCTGCTAGTGATAGACAACATACTGAGAGTTTTACTTGGTGATATGGTGCTGCTAGTGATAGAAACCATACTGAGTGTTGTACTTGGTGATATGGTGCTGCTAGTGATAGACAACATACTGAGAGTTTTACTTGGTGATATGGTGCTGCTAGTGATAGAAACCATACTGAGAGTTTTACCTGGTGATATGGTGCTGCTAGTGATAGAAACCATACTGAGAGTTTTACTTGGTGATATGGTGCTGCTAGTGATAGACAACATACTGAGATTTGTACTTGGTGATATGGTGCTGCTAGTGACAGACAACATACTGCTAGTTTTACTTGGTGATGTGGTGCTGCTGGTGATAGACAACATACTGAGAGTTGTACTTGGTGATATGGTGCTGCTGGTGATAGAAACCATACTGAGAGTTGTACTTGGTGATATGGTGCTGCTAGTGATAGACAACATACTGAGAGTTTTACTTGGTGATATGATGCTGCTGGTGATAGACAACATACTGAGAGTTTTACTTGGTGATATGGTGCTGCTGGTGATAGACAACATACTGAGAGTTTTACTTGGTGATATGGTGCTGCTAGTGATAGACAACATACTGATAGTTGTACCTGGTGATATGGTGCTGCTAGTGAGAGACAACACACTGAGAGTTTTACTTGGTGATATGGTGCTGCTGGTCATAGACAACATACTCAGTTTTACTTGGTGATATGGTGCTAATAGTGATAGACAACATACTGAGAGTTTTAAATGGTGACATGGTGCTGCTAGTGATAGAAACCATACTGAGTGTTGTACTTGGTGATATGGTGCTGCTAGTGATAGACAACATACTGAGAGTTTTACTTGGTGATATGGTGCTGCTAGTGATAGACAACATACTCAGAGTTTTACTTGGTGATATGGTGCTGCTAGTGATAGACAACAAACTGAGAGTTTTAATTGGTGAAATGGTGCTGCTAGTGATAGACAACATACTCAGAGTTTTAAATGGTGACATGGTGCTGCTAGTGTTAGAAACCATACTGAGTGTTGTACTTGGTGATATGGTGCTGCTAGTGATAGACAACATACTGAGAGTTTTACTTGGTGATATGGTGCTGCTAGTGATAGACAACATACTGAGAGTTTTAAATGGTGACATGGTGCTGCTAGTGATAGAAACCATACTGAGAGTTGTACTTGGTGATATGGTGCTGCTAGTGATAGACAACATACTGAGAGTTTTACTTGGTGATATGGTGCTGCTAGTGATAGACAACATACTGAGAGTTTTACTTGGTGATATGGTGCTGCTAGTGATAGACAACATACTGAGAGTTTTACTTGGTGATATGGTGCTGCTAGTGATAGAAACCATACTGAGTGTTGTACTTGGTGATATGGTGCTGCTAGTGATAGACAACATACTGAGAGTTTTACTTGGTGTTATGGTGCTGCTAGTGATAGAAACCATACTGAGAGTTTTACCTGGTGATATGATGCTGCTAGTGATAGAAACCATACTGAGAGTTTTACTTGGTGATATGGTGCTGCTAGTGATAGACAACATACTGAGTGTTTTACTTGGTGATATGGTGCTGCTAGTGATAGACAACATACTGAGAGTTTTACTTGGTGATATGGTGCTGCTGGTGATAGACAACATACTCAGTTTTACTTGGTGATATGGTGCTGCTAGTGATAGAAACCATACTGAGAGGTTTACTTGGTGATATGGTGCTGCTAGTGATAGACAACATACTGAGAGTTTTACTTGGTGATATGGTGCTGCTAGTGATAGACAACACACTGAGAGTTTTACTTGGTGATATGGAGCTGCTAGTGATAGACAACATACTGAGAGTTTTACTTGGTGATATGGTGCTGTTAGTGATAGACAACACACTGAGAGTTTTACTTGGTGATATGGTGCTGCTAGTGATAGACAACATACTGAGAGTTTTACTTGGTGATATGGTGCTGCTAGTGATAGACAACATACTGAGAGTTTTACTTGGTGATTTGGTGCTGCTAGTGATAGACAACATACTGAGAGTTTTACTTGGTGATATGGTGCTGCTAGTGATAGACAACATACTGAGAGTTTTACTTGGTGATATGGTGCTGCTAGTGATAGAAACCATACTGAGTGTAGTACTTGGTGATATGGTGCTGCTAGTGATAGAAACCATAATGAGAGTTGTACTTGGTGATATGGTGCTGCTAGTGATAGAAACCATACTGAGTGTTGTACTTGGTGATATGGTGCTGCTAGTGATAGACAACATACTGAGAGTTTTACTTGGTGATATGATGCTGCTAGTGATAGACAACATACTGAGTGTTGTACTTGGTGATATGGTGCTGCTAGTGAGAGACAACATACTGAGAGTTTTACTTGGTGATATGGTGCTGCTTGTGATAGAAACCATAATGAGAGTTTTACTTGGTGATATGGTGCTGCTAGTGATTGTCAACATACTGAGAGTTTTACTTGGTAATATGGTGCTGCTAGTGATAGTCAACATACTGAGAGTTTTACTTGGTGATATGGTGCTGCTAGTGATAGACAACATACTGAGAGTTTTACTTGGTGATATGGTGCTGCTAGTGAGAGACAACATACTGAGAGTTTTACTTGGTGACATGGTGCTGCTAGTGATAGAAACCATACTGAGAGTTGTACTTGGTGATATGGTGCTGCTAGTGAGAGACAACATACTGAGAGTTTTACTTGGTGATATGGTGCTGCTAGTGATAGAAACCATACTGAGAGTTTTACTTTGTGATATGGTGCTGCTAGTGATAGAAACCATACTGAGAGTTTTACTTGGTGATATGGTGCTGCTAGTGATAGAAACCATACTGAGAGTTTTACTTGGTGATATGGTGCTGCTAGTGATAGACAGCATACTGAGAGTTGTACTTGGTGATATGGTGCTGCTAGTGAGAGACAACATACTGAGTATTGTACTTGGTGATATGGTGCTGCTAGTGATAGACAACATACTGAGAGTTTTACTTGGTGATATGGTGCTGCTAGTGACAGACAACATACTGAGAGTTTTACTTGGTGATATGGTGCTGCTAGTGATAGAAACCATACTGAGAGTTTGACTTGGTGATATGGTGCTGCTAGTGATAGACAACATACTGAGATTTGTACTTGGTGATATGGTGCTGCTAGTGACAGACAACATACTGCTAGTTTTACTTGGTGATGTGGTGCTGCTGGTGATAGAGAACATACTGAGTGTTGTACTTGGTTATATGGTGCTGCTGGTGATAGAAACCATACTGAGAGTTTTACTTGGTGATATGGTGCTGTTAGTGATAGACAACATACTGAGAGTTTTACTTGGTGATATGATGCTGCTGGTGATAGACAACATACTGAGAGTTTTACTTGGTGATATGGTGCTGCTGGTGATAGACAACATACTGAGAGTTGTACTTGGTGATATGGTGCTGCTAGTGAGAACAACACACTGAGAGTTTTACTTGGTTGATATGGTGCTGCTGGTGATAGACAACATACTCAGTTTTACTTGGTGATATGGTGCTGCTAGTGATAGACAACATACTGAGAGTTTTACTTGGTGATATGGTGCTGCTGGTGATAGACAACATACTCAGTTTTACTTGGTGATATGGTGCTGCTAGTGATAGAAACCATACTGAGTGTTTGACTTTGTGATATGGTGCTGCTGGTGATATACAACATACTGAGAGTTTTACTTGGTGATATGGTGCTGCTGGTGATAGACAACATACTGAGAGTTTTACTTGGTGATATGGTGCTGCTGGTGATAGACAACATACTGAGAGTTTTACTTGGTGATATGGTGCTGCTAGTGAGAGACAACACACTGAGAGTTTTCCTTGGTGATATGGTGCTGCTAGTGACAGAAACCATACTGCGAGTTTTACTTGGTGATATGGTGCTGCTGGTGATAGACAACATACTGAGAGTTTTACTTGGTGATATGGTGCTGCTAGTGATAGACAACATACTGAGAGTTGTACTTGGTGGTATGGTGCTGCTAGTGAGAGATAACATACTGAGAGTTTTACTTGGTGATATGGTGCTGCTTGTGATAGACACCATTTAGAGACACAATACAGACATAGGAGTTTACAAAAAATGTACATACATTCATATCCGTAGGGATGTAAGGGTGCTGAGGGTGCTGGACCCCCACCCCCAAAGTACTTCCCGTGGCTATGCATACAGTATATACAATTAGGTAGAGTGATATAAAAATATACAGTGGATAATACAGTTGATATAAAGTTGAATTATACAGTTGATATACAGTGGATTATACAGTTGATATTCAGGGGATTATACAGTTTATATACAGTGGATTATACAGTTGATATACAGTGGATTATACAGTTGATATACGGTGGATTATACAGTTAATATACAAGGGATTATACAGTTGATATACAGTGGATTATACAGTTGATATACAGTGGATTATACAGGAATATACAGTGGATTATACAGTTGATAGAAAGTGGATTATACAGTTGATAGAAAGTTGATTATACAGTTGATAGAAAGTGGATTATACAGTACAAGTATTTGATACACTGCCGATTTTGCAGGTTTTCCTACTTACAAAGCATGTAGAGGTCTGTAATTTTTTATCATAGGTACTCTTTAACTGTGAGAGACGGAATCTAGAACAAAAATCCAGAAAATCACATTGTATGATTTTTAAGTAATTAATTTGCATTTTATTGCATGACATAAGTATTTGAAAACCTACAAACCAGTAAGAATTCCGGCTCTCACAGACCTGTTCGTTTTTCTTTAAGAAGCCCTCCTGTTCTCCACTCATTACCTGTATTAAGTGTTCTTCGTTTCGTGTTAAATAAATAGAAGAATGTATTCGTATCACGCTGCGCCTTGGTCCTTCTCTCTTCCTCCAAACGACGAACGTGACAGATTCAACCACAAAGACCAGGGAGGTTTTCCAATGCCTTACAAAGAAGGGCACCTATTGTCACGTTCCTGACCTATTTATGTTAGTTTTTGTGTGTTAGTTGGTCAGGACGTGAGGTTGGGTGGGCATTCTATGTTATCTGTTTCTATGTTGGTTTCGGTTTGCCTGGTATGGCTCTTGATTAGAGGCAGGTGGTTTGCGTTTGCCTCTAATTAAGAGTCATATTTAGGTAGGGCATTCTCACTGTTTGTTTGTGGGTGATTGTCTCCTGTGTCTGTATGTATGTTCGTACCACATAGGACTGTAGCGTTTGTTTGTTTCGTTTCGTTTCGATGTCGTCTGTTTTCCTGTACGTAAGTTTATGTTTAGTCATGTAAGTTTATGTTCAGGTTGCGTCAACGTCGTTTTGTTATTTTGTAAGCTTGTTAAAGTGTTTTGTTTCGTTTCGTGTTGCCATCATATTTTATAATAAAGATGGCTTATTTCCCTAAGCCTGCGTTTTGGTCTGAGGATCCTTCTCTCCTCACCTCGTCCGAGGATGAGGAGAGCGTCACCCGTTACAGAATCACCCACCGAGCTAAGACCAAGCGGCAAAGGGAAACTCAACGGAGTAAAGGACAGGAGAGAAACAAGGATTTCTGGACTTGGGAGGAAATATTGGACGGGAGAGGTCCATGGGCACAGCAGGGAGAATATCGCCGTCCCAAAGCTGAGCTGGAGGCACGGAGGAGAGCAGAGGCTACCGGGGAGAGGAACCGGAGCTATGAGGGAACGCGTCTGGCACGGAAGCCGAAAAAGCCCGTAAGTAATTCCCAAAAATTTCTTGGGGGGGGGCTAGGAGATTAGGGGCCAAGGGCAGGTAGGAGACCTGCGCCCACTTCCCAGGCTTACCGTGGAGAGCGGGAGTACGGGCAGGCGCCGTGTTACGCAGTAGAGCGCACGGTGTCTCCTGTACGAGTGCATAGCCCAGTGCGGGTTATTCCACCTCCCCGCACTGGGAGGGCTAGATTGGGTATTGAGCCAGGTGTCATGAGGCCGGCTCAACGCGTCTGGTCTCCAGTGCGTCTCCTCGGGCCGGCATACATGGCACCGGCCTTACGCATGGTTTCTCCGGTTCGCCTACATAGGCCGGTGCGGGTTATTCCACCTCCCCGCACTGGTCGGGCAACCGGGAGCATTCAACCAGGTAAGGTCGGGCAGGCTCAATGCTCAAGAGAGCCAGTACGCCTCCACGGTCCGGTATTTCCGGCACCACCTCCCCGCCCCAGCCTAGTACCTACAGTGTATACACTACGCACTAGGCTACCAGTGCGTATCCTGAGCCCTGTTCCTCCTCCACGCACTCTCCCTGTAGTGCGTGTATCTAGCCCGGTGCCTCCAGTTCCGGGCCCACGCACTAAGCTACCTGTGCGTCTCCAGAGCCCTGAACCCACTGTATCTTCTCCCCCTACTAATCCTGATGTGCTTGTCCTCAGCCCGGTGTCAACAGTGCCGGTACCACGCATCAGGGATAGAGTAGGCTTTGAGAATACAGTGTGCCCTGTCCCTGCTCCCCGCACTAGTAGGAAGGTGCTTATCATTAGCACGGTGCCTCCAGTTCCGGCACCACGCACCAGGTCTACAGTGCGCCATATCCGGCCAGAGCCATCCGTCTCCCCAGCGCCATCTGAGCCATCCGTCTCCCCAGCGCCATCTGAGCCATCCATCTCCCCAGCGCCATCTGAGCCATCCGTCTCCCCAGCGCCATCTGAGCCATCCGTCTCCCCAGCGCCATCTGAGCCATCCGTCTCCCCAGCGCCGTCTGAGCCATCCGTCTGCCAGGAGCCTGCAAAGCCGCCCGTCTGCCATGAGCCTGCAAAGCCGCCCGTCTGCCATGAGCCTACAGAGCCGTCAGCCAGACAGGAGCCGCTAGAGCCGTCAGCCAGACAGGAGCCGCTAGAGCCGTCAGCCAGACAGGATCTGCCAGAGCCGTCAGCCAGACAGGATCTGCCAGAGCCGCCAACCAGACAGGATCTGCCAGAGCCGCCAACCAGACAGGATCTGCCAGAGCCGCCAACCAGACAGGATCTGCCAGAGCCGCCAACCAGACAGGATCTGCCAGAGCCGCCAACCAGACAGGATCTGCCAGAGCCGCCAACCAGACAGGATCTGCCAGAGCCGCCAACCAGACAGGATCTGCCAGAGCCGCCAGCGAGCCATGAGCAGCCAGAGCCGCCAGCGAGCCATGAGCAGCCAGAGCCGCCAGAGCGCCATGAGCAGCCAGAGCCGTCAGAGCGCCATGAGCGTCGAGAGCCGTCAGCCTGCCATGAGCGTCGAGAGCCGTCAGCCTGCCATGAGCGTCGAGAGCCGTCAGCCTGCCATGAGCGTCGAGAGCCGTCAGCCTGCCATGAGCGTCGAGAGCCGTCAGCCTGCCATGAGCGTCGAGAGCCGTCAGCCAGCCATGAGCATCTAGAGTCGTCAGTCAGCCATGAGCTGCCCTTCAGCCTGAAAAGGCTAGATACCCAGAACTGCCCATCAGTCCAGAGCTGTCTCTCTGTCCGGAGCTGCCTTTCAGTCCGGAGTTGCCCCTCTATCCTAATCTCCCTCTCTATCTTCATCTATCTCTATATTCTTATCTATCCCTCTATCTTGATTTATCTCTCTGTCCCGGTGTTATCCTTATTAAATATATTATTAAGAGAATTGTGTGGGGGAAAAAAGAGGGTGGACATTCTTGGAGGGAGGAAGTTAGGATGGATTATGGTGGGGTGGGAACCGCGCCCGGAGCCTGAGCCACCACCGTGGTTAGATGCCCACCCAGACCCTCCCCTAGACTTTGTGCTGGTGCGTCCGGAGTTCGCACCTTGTGGGGGGGGTACTGTCACGTTCCTGACCTATTTATGTTAGTTTTTGTGTGTTAGTTGGTCAGGACGTGAGGTTGGGTGGGCATTCTATGTTATCTGTTTCTATGTTGGTTTCGGTTTGCCTGGTATGGCTCTTGATTAGAGGCAGGTGGTTTGCGTTTGCCTCTAATTAAGAGTCATATTTAGGTAGGGCATTCTCACTGTTTGTTTGTGGGTGATTGTCTCCTGTGTCTGTATGTATGTTCGTACCACATAGGACTGTAGCGTTTGTTTGTTTCGTTTCGTTCGATGTCGTCTGTTTTCCTGTACGTAAGTTTATGTTTAGTCATGTAAGTTTATGTTCAGGTTGCGTCAACGTCGTTTTGTTATTTTGTAAGCTTGTTAAAGTGTTTTGTTTCGTTTCGTGTTGCCATCATATTTTATAATAAAGATGGCTTATTTCCCTAAGCCTGCGTTTTGGTCTGAGGATCCTTCTCTCCTCACCTCGTCCGAGGATGAGGAGAGCGTCACCCGTTACACCTATTGGTAGATGGGTAAAAATAAAAAAGCAGATGTTGAATATCCTTTTGAGCATGGTGAAGTTATTAATTACATCAATACAATACACCCAGTCACTACAAAGATACAGGCATCCTTCGTAACTCAGTTGCCAGAGAGGAAGGAAACTGCTCACGGATTTCACCATGACGCCAATGGTCACTTTAAAACAGTTACAGAGTTTAACGGCTGTGATAGGAGGACACCGAGATGGATCACCAACATAGTAGTTATTCCACAATACTAACCTAATTGATAAGAGTGAAAAAAAAGAAAGCCTGTACTCAATAAAAAAAATCCAAAATATGCATTTCAGTCTCTGTGGACATTTAGCTCGACAAACCATTTTGACTGGTCCTGGAGGCATTGGTTGGCAGATTTGGTATGTTTTCGTGCAAATGAAATACACTGATGGATTATTTGTTGTGCGCACGCATGTGCATGTCCACACGCATGGGGGTGAGTGCATGTGTCAAGCTTGAATTTGTGTGTGTGTGTGGTTGTTTGTTTATGAGTGTTTATGTGTGCGTTAGCATATCTGAGGAACCTCAAGCACTGGCCTGCAGAGCTCTGTGGGGTTCAAGGAAGCACATAAGGAGGCGGGAGTATGGAAGGATGGAAGAAGGAGCAATGGGTGAATGGATGAATGAGGCAGAGAAATATAAGAATGAGATCGGAAGAGATACAGCAAGAGAAATGTAGGTTTTAGAGAGAGAGAGAGAGAGAGAGAGAGTGTTTGGAAAATGAATAAAAATGTGTGTGTGAAAGAGAGATGGCATAATATGAAGGGATGGGAGAGAAGGGGAGGGGGAGTGTGGTGTCAGAGCTGAAAGCTGTGAAATTGGCTCCAGAGCTGCACCTGGTTTTCCAACGGCCAATCAAGGCATTATACAAACACTAGCTGCACAGGAACATTCTACCACTCGTCTCTCTACAGGAACTTTCTACCACTCATCTCTCTCTTCACTCCCTCTACAGGAACATTCTACCACTCATCTCTCTCTTCACTCCCTCTACAGGAACATTCTACCACACATCTCTCTCTTCACTCCCCTCTACAGGAACATTCTACCACTCATCTCTCTCGTCTCTCCCTCTACAGGAACATTCTACCACTCATCTCTCTCTTCACTCCCTCTGCAGGAACATTCTACCACTCATCACTCTCTTCACTCCCTCTACAGGAACATTCTACCACTCATCTCTCTCTTCACTCCCTCTACAGAAACATTCTACCACTCATCACTCTCTTCACTCCCTCTACAGGAACATTCTACCACTCATCTCTCTTTTCACTCCCTCTACAGAAACATTCTACCACTCATCTCTCTCTTCACTCCCTCTACAGGAACATTCTACCACTCATCTCTCTCTTCACTCCCTCTACAGGAACATTCTACCACTCATCTCTCTCTTCACTCCCTCTACAGGAACATTCTACCACTCATCACTCTCTTCACTCCCTCTACAGGAACATTCTACCACTCATCTCTCTCTTCACTCCCTCTACAGAAGCATTCTACCACTCATCACTCTCTTCACTCCCTCTACAGGAACATTCTACCACTCATCTCTCTTTTCACTCCCTCTACAGAAACATTCTACCACTCATCTCTCTCTTCACTCCCTCTACAGGAACATTCTACCACTCATCTCTCTCTTCACTCCCTCTACAGGAACATTCTACCACTCATCTCTCTCTTCACTCCCTCTACAGGAACATTCTACCACTCATCACTCTCTTCACTCCCTCTACAGGAACATTCTACCACTCATCACTCTCTTCACTCCGTCTACAGAAACATTCTACCACTCATCACTCTCTTCACTCCCTCTACAGGAACATTCTACCACTCATCTCTCTCTTCACTCCCTCTACAGGAACATTCTACCACTCATCTCTCGCTTCTCCTTATCTTCTACACCTTTAAGGGGGGCTGAACGTCCTGATTTAGCCTGGGTTTCAATTTTCCTCATTAGGAAATGCGACTGAGAGAAAGATTTGAGTCTTGGAGGTGTGCTTTGACGTGCATGTCTCTCGTGTGTGTGTTGTAACGTGGGAAGTGTTTGTACTTTCACTATGCCAAAACGGAAACCCAAATAGTCACTCCCCCATCTATAAACAGTCTAACCACGTCTTGTTTCTGGAAGTAACCCAGGCTAGCTAGGAAGCTAGTCAACTTTTTCCCAAAATGAGTTTCAGCCAGCCATGAGTGACCGTGGCAAAGTTGGTAATACTTTGGATAGCGTGTCTATGGGGCTAGTTATGTCACGCCCTGACCTTAGTTATCTATGTTTTCTTTATCATTTTGGTTAGGTCAGGGTGTGACGAGAGTGGGTATGCTTGTTTTGTATTGTCTGGGGTTTTTGTATGTCTAGGGGTGTTTGTAAGTCTAGGCATATGTATGTCTATGGTGGCCTGAATTGGTTCCCAATCAGAGGCAGCTGTTTATTGTTGTCTCTGATTGGGGATCATATTTAGGTTGCCATTTTCCAATTTGGTTTGTGGGTTCTTATTCTATGTTTAGTTGCCTGTCTGCACTAGCCATATTAGCTTCACGGTTCGTTTTGTTATTTTGTTCGTTTTGTTCAGTGTTCATTCTTTAAATAAAGAAGAATGTACGCTTATCACGCTGCGCCTTGGTCTCCTCCCTACAACGGCCGTGACAAGTTAGGGATCATCAATAAATTGCACAGTGTAAATGGAACAATATTTTCATGTTGCACATCTTTTAGTTATCTTATTAAATGCTTTCAATATTTGTAGATTAATTTTTACAATTTATAGTTGGTTAGAGGTTTTTAAGTCATTGAAATGTTATTGACATTTCAATTTTAAGCTATTGACATTTTAAAATATTGTTGCATGTACATTGTGTCATTTACTGATGGTCCCTTACTATCCCCACATATGGATATCAGATGTCAAACCAAATTGACCATGGGTAATAAATTGACCATGGGTCGTGTGCAGCTGCACTCCAAATGAATGATTACTTGGGTGCTGCCAGCTGTGGGAAGGATTGAAATGAACCCAACCCAAGGAAAACTCAGTACCTTTCATTATGTGACATACAATATTTTTCAAATGATCTTGCAGATCTCAGTTTTGGAGAAGTCTGACTTTATGACCAAAAGGATCCTATTTACTCTAAGGTTGATGTCCGCACCCTGCGGAAATCTAATAAACATAAGAAAAACTAACCATAAAATCTGTCAGTTTAAACTAGAGATCTCTGTTGTTTTGCATTGTATCGACAACATCCGCCTATGTAACTCCATCTGCGGTGAAAGGTAATCAAGCCAGAGTGGTCTACTCCACCGTATCGTACAAACAGTTTGGCCTACAAACTATTATGACCTCTCTATGGAAAGATGAGACTCTCACTAACACGATGGTGTTTGGTCTCTATGACCCCCACAAGCATCTTGGGACTCGTCTGAAGGTGGTACAGCTGATCTGCCAACTTCTGTCTGTAGCATCTGAACAGTTTGGGCTACACACTACTATGACCCATCTGTGTAAAGGTGAGACATGAACACGTACATGTCGGTTTTACTCTAGGATGCCCACAGGCCTCAGAAGACTGATCTGACGGTCCCCCGGTAGCAGTTGAACTAATAACTGGAGTATATATGGACGCTGGTTAGTTCCAAAAATAAGGAGTACTTGTCCAAAAAAATAACAAATTTTTCCTGATCTTTGTTATATTGCTCAGATAAAGGACAGACACTTCAAAACAAACTGCCTTTGTATTTTTGGGGGACTATCTGTTGTTGCTTGTAGTGAATCTCTTAGTCAATGCATTTGTATGGGCTATTAGCAAGGCCAAAAAGAATGTTTAATCAAATGTTTATTCTCAATTTTTTTTAACACTTCAAATCAAATAGCTAAATGATTGTTAGTTTGACCTGAAAACAATTCCATATAACTTAGTAGAAACCCCCCACCCCCAAGACTCTAATGGGTTAATATTGATTCCACATAGACTGTTTTCTATCAGAGAAGTTGCTCATATCCTTCAGTTGCTCTTTAGTATCTCTTTCTTTTTCTCTCCCCTTTTCTCTCCTCTCTTTCCATCCTTGCTATTTTTATGTGTCCCTTTCTCGGCCTCAATCTCTATCCTCCCACCATTCAACCTCCCCCCCACTTCCTTTCTCTCTCTCTCCATAGAACGACTACAGGAAGTTGTCCATGCAGTGTAAGGACTTTGTCTTGGGGGTGTTGGACCAGTGCAGAGACACAGAGGAGGTGGAGGCCATCTTGAACGGTGACGTGGACAATGCCTCGCCCAGCGAAAACAACCGGCCCTGCCTCGAACGCGTCAAACTGGCCATTAAATATGAGGTCAAAAAGGTGAGAAACCCTAACCAGGACTGCAACCTGACCGCATTGCTTGACACTGTTGTAAATGACTAACGTTACGTTTTCTTTTAGCTTACATGCCAGTAGTTATCTGATAGCATCAGTGGTGGAAAAAGTAGCCAATTGTCATACTTGAGTAAAAGTAAAGATACCTAAAAATGGCCAAACTCCAACACTCAGATATAATTTACAAGCGAAGCACGTGTTTAGTGAGTCCATCAAATCAGAGATAGTAGGGATGACCAGGGATGTTCTTTTGATAAGTGCTTGAATTGGACCATTTTCCTGTCCTGCCAAGCATTCAAGATGTAACGAGTACTTTTGTATCACATTTCAGGAGAAGAACCAGATGCAGACAGTGTCGAAGTAACAAAAGTGTATTACTAGAACAGGGGGCAGGCAAAACGACAGGTCAAGGGCAGACAGAGGTCAGTAATCCAGATCAGAGTCCATAAAGAACAGAACGGCAGGCAGTCTCGGGGTCAGGGCAGGCAGAGGTCAATGATCTAGGGTGGCGTGACAAGGTACAGGATGGCAGGCAGGGTCAGGGCAGGCAGAGGTCAATAATCTAGGGTGGTGTGACAAGGTACAGGATGGCAGGCAGGCTCAGGGTCAGGGCAGGCAGAGGTCAATAATCTAGGGTGGTGTGACAAGGTACAGGATGGCAGGCAGGCAGGCTCAGGGTCAGGGCAGGCAGAGGTCAATAATCTAGGGTGGTGTGACAAGGTACAGGATGGCAGGCAGGGTCAGGGCAGGCAGAGGTCAATAATCTAGGGTGGTGTGACAAGGTACAGGATGGCAGGCAGGCTCAGGGTCAGGGCAGGCAGAGGTCAATGATCTAGGGTGGTGTGACAAGGTACAGGATTGCAGGCAGGGTTAGGGCAGGCAGAGGTCAATAATCTAGGGTGGTGTGACAAGGTACAGGATGGCAGGCAGGCTCAGGGTCAGGGCAGGCAGAGGTCAATAATCTAGGGTGGTGTGGCAAGGTACAGGATGACAGGCAGGCTCAGGGTCAGGGCAGGCAGAGGTCAATAATCTAGGGTGGTGTGACAAGGTACAGAATGGCAGGAAGGCTCAGGGTCAGGGCAGGCAGAGGTCAATGATCTAGGGTGGTGTGACAAGGTACGGGATGGCAGGCAGGGTCAGGGCAGGCAGAGGTCAATAATCTAGGGTGGTGTGACAAGGTACAGGATGGCAGGCAGTCTCGGGGTCAGGGCAGGCAGAGGTCAATAATCTAGGGTGGTGTGACAAAGTACAGGATGGCAGGCAGGGTCAGGGCAGGCAGAGGTCAATAATCTAGGGTGGTGTGACAAGGTACAGGATGGCAGGCAGTCTCGGGGTCAGGGCAGGCAGAGGTCAATAATCTAGGGTGGTGTGACAAGGTACAGAATGGCAGGCAGGCTCAGGGTCAGGGCAGGCAGAGGTCAATAATCTAGGGTGGTGTGACAAGGTACAGAATGGCAGGAAGGCTCAGGGTCAGGCCAGGCAGAGGTCAATAATCCAAGGTGGTGTGGCAAGGTACAGAATGTCAGGCAGGCTCAGGGTCAGGGCAGGCAGAGGTCAATAATCTAGGGTGGTGTGACAAGGTACAGGATGGCAGGCATGGTCAGGGCAGGCAGAGGTCAATAATCTAGGGTGGTGTGACAAGGTACAGGATGGCAGGCAGGCTCAGGGTCAGGGCAGGCAGAGGTCAATAATCTAGGGTGGTGTGACAAGGTACAGGATGGCAGGCAGGCTCAGGGTCAGGGCAGGCAGAGGTCAATAATCTAGGGTGGTGTGACAAGGTACAGGATGGCAGGCAGGCTCAGGGTCAGGGCAGGCAGAGGTCAATAATCTAGGGTGGTGTGACAAGGTACAGGATGGCAGGCAGGCTCAGGGTCAGGGCAGGCAGAGGTCAATAATCTAGGGTGGTGTGACAAGGTACAGGATGGCAGGCAGGGTCAGGGCAGGCAGAGGTCAATAATCTAGGGTGGTGTGACAAGGTACAGGATGGCAGGCAGGCTCAGGGTCAGGGCAGGCAGAGGTCAATAATCTAGGGTGGTGTGACAAGGTACAGGATGGCAGGCAGTCTCGGGGTCAGGGCAGGCAGAGGTCAATAATCTAGGGTGGTGTGACAAGGTACAGGATGGCAGGCAGGGTCAGGGCAGGCAGAGGTCAATAATCTAGGGTGGTGTGACAAGGTACAGGATGGCAGGCAGTCTCGGGGTCAGGGCAGGCAGAGGTCAATAATCTAGGGTGGTGTGACAAGGTACAGGATGGCAGGCAGGGTCAGGGCAGGCAGAGGTCAATAATCTAGGGTGGTGTGACAAGGTACAGGATGGCAGGCAGGCTCAGGGCAGGCAGAGGTCAATAATCTAGGGTGGTGTGACAAGGTACAGGATGGCAGGCAGGCTCAGGGTCAGGGCAGGCAGAGGTCAATAATCTAGGGTGGTGTGACAAGGTACAGGATGGCAGGCAGGCTCAGGGTCAGGGCAGGCAGAGGTCAATAATCTAGGGTGGTGTGACAAGGTACAGGATGGCAGGCAGGCTCAGGGTCAGGGCAGGCAGAAATGCTCAAAACCAAGAAAACTAGAAAACAGGAACTAGAACAAGACAGGTGCACAGGGAAAACCGCTGGTAGGCTTGACGAACAAAACAAACTGGCAACAGACAAACAGAGAACACAGGTGTAAATACACTGGGGATAATAGGGAAGATGGGCAACACCTGGAGGGGGGGTGGAGACAAGCACAAAGACAGGTGAAGCAGACCAGGGTGGGACACTTTTGGGTGTCAGGGGAAATTTACATAAGGAATGTAGTGAACTAAAAGTAAAAGTTGTCAAAAATATAAATAGTGAAGTAAAGTACAGATAACCCAAAAAACTACTTAAGTAGTACTTCAAAATATTTTTACTTCAGTACTTTACACCACTGGATAGCATTGATTGTACATGAAGCATTTGAGCGCATTTGTCTGTTTGACCTTATTGTTAACTGGTGTAATTGTATATGATAATGTGGATTTAGGTTCAATCTAGACAATTCAGGGAGAGCATTGGATCAGTGATGTAGTATCGCAGTAGTGATGCAGCACACGTGTGTGTGTGTGTGTGTGTGTGTGCGTGTGTGTGTGTGTGTGTGTGTGTGTGTGTGTGTGTGTGTGTGTGTGTGTGTGTGTGTGTGTGTGTGTGTGTGTGTGTGTGTGTGTGTGTGTGTGTGTGTGTGTGTGTGTGTGTGTGTGTGTGTCCCAAGGCCTTGTAGCGTTTGTAAATATCAGACTATCAAGCCTGTCTCAGAGTGCTTATCCCTCTCATACCAGAAGTGTTTCAGCTAAATGTCAAACTACATCACCTCTCCCTTCATTACCTGGGACTCACAGAGACTGACACACACAAACACACACACACTCATACACACACAGTTCAACAATAAACGTGTGCATGTTTATCTGACCTTATGGTTGATCATCCTGTATTGAAACATCATGAGACATTAGTACCATAAGGTCGCATATTATCTAAGCCATAATATGGTAGACTCCAGCCTGTCTGTAAGCATCCAGGGACACACTAAAGTGTAGTGTATGGGCTGTTTTCCCAAAGCAGGGGAGCGTGACCACAGCAGTGTGTTAATCAACCTGCCAGACTGGCTCCGGATACTAGTGTGTAAACTGAGGGACACAGACATGCGCACACACACACGTATACTCACACACACACGTATACTCACACACACACGTATACTCACACACACTTAGTGGGTGTCTCAGGGAGAGTTGGGATATACAAAAAAACACATTTCCAAATCACAAATGTTATTATATTATGCACAATTGTGCATGTGTTAAACAGGACAAATATAAGCACCCACTAAATGATGAACTATTATTAGTCATTAGAGATGGAGAATAGACAGGAAGAACAGATCCATTTAAAGTGCATACTTTTCCTGTGGTGCACTTCTTGAAGAGTTTAAATGATTTTAAAAGTTGGAATTTGCCAGCAAATGTTTGTGATTTGTATCCAACTTGAATGCAGGGAAATGACTGAACCTTTATTCTTGGCTTGTTTATTGCGCAAATCAAATCAAATTGTATTAGTCACATGTGCCGAATACAACAGTGAAATGCTTACTTACGAGTCCCTAACCATCAATGGAGTTTAAAAAAAATATGAATAAGAATAAGAAATAAAAGTAACAAGTAATTAAAGAGCAGCAGTCAAATAACAATAGCAAGACTATATACAGGGGGGTACCGGTACAGAGTCAATGTGCAGGGGCACCGATTAGTTGAGGTAATATGTACATGTAGGTAGAGTTATTAAAGTGACTATGTATAGATGATAACATATATATATATATACACACGCACACACGCACACACACACACACACACACACACACACACAGGTTATGGGTCATACACATACATACACACACACACACACTATGTATAGCCAATGTGTACTTTACACATTTTATCACACATTTCATTACTGATTATATTTCTATAAATTGCAAAAAATATTTATATATATAAAATATTTTTGCGGGGAAAAAAATCTAATTATTTCTATTTCAAACAACGGCATTAGCACTTACCAGTCCAGAGTTATGTCCTCTCCTTGCAGAAACATCTCTTCGGTCTTTGAGTCAAAACTATGCTCACTCAAAGACTGTTCAAGAAAAAAATCTGTCTCACTTTCCCTATCTATTACTTCTATAATTTGGTGCAAATCTGTATACTTAGATTTTGACTTCGCTTTTCCTGATTCATTCACCATGATGTTTCTATGAAATCGTTGAAAATACTCTTCACAAAATACTGCTGTGCGTAACGCGTTTGTCTGCAAAAAGTCTGTTCGTCAATGGCGAATGAAGTTCGTTACGTGTGTGTTTACTAACAAGGGCTGGTGGTTCAACCCATAACCATCACATACCTGCGTTTACCTCAGCTCATTGGCTATCTACCAAGCTAGATTTCAAGAAGATCAGTGGTCATTGGTCACTTCGCTAATATTATTGGTGCGCAATGATGTCATTGCTCGTTGTCTTCAAATGAGTTCCTTTCGGTCAATACGCCCCGCAAAAAGAATCATCAAGTATGGCTGTGTTACAAACATCCAGAGGATTGCAATGAAACCAACCATGACTAGATAAACAACTGTGTAATTACGTCGAATGCTTCGTCAAAAGTTGATAGAGACGGAATTCACGGATTACAAAATTACAAAGCGGATTACAAAATGTTTCGCGTTAGGCTATGAAAAGGGATTTTATCAAAGAAAACGGCACTTCATTTGATCACTGGGACCCTCAGGAGGAGAAATAAGAGCAAGATATTATAATGTAAGTCATAATTTTACCTTCAGATGAATGTGTCAAACCTGTCATGGCGGAAAAAGTTTGTTGTTGATAATCGCTCTTCTCAAACAAAAGCATGGCATTTTTTCTCTGTAATAGCTATTTTAAATCGGAAAACGTAGTTTGTTTACTGAGATTGTAATCTTTTGAAGGATGTAAGACACTTGAATTTTCAAGAATGTTTAATGTTACGATGTATTTTTAGTTTGCCGCTCTGAAATTTCCCCGGATGTTGATCCCGTTAACGGGATTGCAGCCATAAGAAGCTAAAGGTCTACTCACATTGGCTGTGGAGAGCGTGATCACACAGTCTTCGGAACAGCTGGTGCTCTCATGCAAGTTTCAGTGTTATTTGCCTCAAGGCAATAATAGAAGTAGTTTAGTTCATCTGGTAGGCTCATGTCACTGGGCAGCTCTCAGCTGTGCTTCCCTTTGTAGTCTGTAATGGTTTGCAAGGCCTGTCACAACCGACGAGCTTCAGAGACGGTGTAGTACGATTCGATCTTAGTCCTGTATTGACACGTTTCCTGTTTGATGGTTTGTCGGAGGGCATAGTGGGATTTCTTATAAGCTTCTGGGTTAGGGTCCCGCTCCTTGAAAGCGGCAGCTCTAGCCTTTAGCTCAGTGCAGATGTTGCCTGTAATCCATCTCTCTCTCTCTCTCTCTCGCTTCCTCTTTCTTTCTTTCTCTCTCTCGCTTCCTCCTTTCTTTCTTTCTTTCTTTCTTTCTCTCTCTCTTTCTTTCTCTCAATTCAATTCAATTCAATTCAAGGGGCTTTATTGGCATGGGAAACATGTGTTAACATTGCCAAAGCAAGTGAGGTAGACAACATACAAAAGTCAAATAAACAATAAAAATGAACAGCAAACATTACACACACAGAAGTTCCAAAACAATAAAGACACTACAAATGTCACACTATATATATGCAGTGTTGCAACAACGTACAAATGGTTAAAGTACACAAGTTAAAATAAACAAACATAGATATGGGCTGTATTTACAATGGTGTTTGTTCTTCACTGGTTGCCCTTTTCTGGTGGCAACAGGTCACAAATCTTGCTGCTGTGATGGCACACTGTCTCTCTCTCTCTCTCTCTCTCTCTGTTTTTAAATTACATTTAGTGTGCTTCCATCTCTCTCTCTCTCTGTCTGTAGTTTGTGGCCCATCCTAACTGCCAGCAGCAGCTGCTGACTATCTGGTATGAGAACCTATCAGGTCTGAGGCAGCAGTCCATCGGGGTCAAGTGTTGGACCGTTCTGGGGGTCAGTTTGGGACTGCCCTTCCTGGCTCTCGCCTACTGGATCATGCCCTGCAGCAAGGTAATGAATGTATGCAGGTGCACCTACAGTATACACACACACACCTGCGTGCCCAAGTACACACACACACAAGGGGGGGGGGGTGTCAGGTGTGAGTGGTTGAGTGTCAAAGTGTGTGTGTGTGTGTGTGTGTGTGTGTGTGTGTGTGTGTGTGTGTGTGTGTGTGTGTGTGTGTGTGTGTGTGTTTGTTTGTTTGTTTGAGACCTGGAGTGTGGGAGCAGTAATACCCTTGTGGGGGTTCTAGGGGCTGTTGTCAGTAAGATGATTTCTAACCAATGGAAGACAGACAGTTAGAGAGGCTACTCCTCCTATAGCAGGAGGAAGACTAACCTTAACCCTCCCAGCATCCTCTCTGACACTGGCACAGCCTCTGAAGAGACAGAAAGAGAAAGGAAAGGGCATAGAAAGAGAAGAGAGAGATAAGAGCAAGCCAAGGGGATGAGGGTAGGGGAATTAAGGAGAGAGAGAGAGAGAGAGAGAGAGAGAGAGAGAGAGAGAGAGAGAGAGAGAGAGAGAGAGAGAGAGAGAGAGAGAGAGAGAGAGAGAGAGAGAGAGAGAGAGAGAGAGAGAGAGAGAGAGAGAGAGAGAGAGAGAGAGAGAGAGAGAGAGAGAGAGAGAGAGAGAGAGAGAGAGAGAGGGTCTCTGTAATCATTACATTTAATAGGACCATATCAGGGTTCAGTCACCCCTTTTACTGCTGCTAACACCTACTGAGAGAGACACAGGCAGCCAAGACCCCTCCACACTGAGAAGTACAGCAGGATCTCTCCCCACCTCATTCTGCTGAGAATCTAAATGGAACCCTATATTTTCTCCCTATATAGTGCACCTACGTTTGGTCAAAACTAGTCCATTACATTATAAGAATATGGTGCAGTGAGGGACGTAGCTAGTTCCTGTCCAGAGTAAACAGATGTAAACAGATGGGAAAGACACACGCCTGATTGATTTGGTTAAGATGGCAATGTGGCGGCAGGTAGTCAAGCACTTAGAGAGTTGGGTCAGTTACAGAAAGATCGCTGGTTCGAATCCCACAAATTTATCGACGTGCCCTTGAGCAAGACACTGACACCTAATTGCGTCTGTAAGTCGCTCTGGATAAGAGTGTCTGCTAAATGACTGATGTAAATGTGGTGATCAGCACCCTTGATGTATCTGTTGGTTGATGTGGGACACGCACACAGCACAATGGCTGTGTGTTAAATGAACAAGCTGGCCAATATGGGTATGGTTGTACTTATGGGAGTGCATGTTAATATTTACAAATACATGTGCCTGTGATTTTGAGGGCATAGTTTTGAATGTTCCGTGTGTCGATCTGCATCCCTCTGAAGCATAACTGTGTTTGTGTTGGTGTACCACTCTGTACCTGTCTGATTCTCTATTACTGCATAGTAGAACAAACAACCAGATTCATATTTCACACACACTGTCTTATTTAGTGTTTTCTCTTCAGACTTTGATGTCTGGACATGGGCCACTGGAGGGTCAATAAAATAGAAGTTCTGTTAGCTACCCTCCAATGGAGAAATGTTCTATTCAATTGACAGGAGTATTGAGTCTGACCCCAATTCTGACTTAGCTGATCCCTAAGTCTGACTTAACTGAATTCGTTTTGTTTTTCAGCCTCAGGTTCCAGAACATAGTCCACAATAGTTCGACTAAGTCAGTTTATTATGACACCTCCTGACAGTGATACTGTTTCTTTGCAATATTATGTACACATTTAACATGGTATTATTACATTTAAGCAATAATGCACCTCTGTGGTTTGTGGTATATGGCCAATATACCACGACTAAGGGATGTTCTTAGCACGACGGAACGCAGAGTCTCTGGATACAGCCCTTAGTAGTGGTATGTTGGCCATATACCACAACCCCCTGAGGTGCCTTATTGCTATTATAAACTGGTTACAAACATAATGACAGCAGTAAAAATAAATGTTTTGTCATACCTGTGGTATATGTTCTGATACACCACGGCTGTCAGCCAATCAGCATTCAGGGCTTATAATTACATTTGAATCATTTAGTAAATGCTTTTATCCAGAGGGACTTACGCTTAGTGCATTCATCTTAAGATAGCTAGGCAAGACATCCACATCACAGTAGTAAGTAGACATTTTCCTAGATAAAGCAGCTATGAGCTAAGTGTAAAGAAAGGCTAATACAGCTGTTGTATTTTTTGACCCTGTTTGTTTTAGTTGGGTCAGATCCTGAAAAGTCCTTTCATGAAGTTTGTGGCCCACGCCGTGTCCTTCACCATCTTCCTGGGCCTGCTGGTCATCAACGCCTCAGACCGCTTTGAGGGGGTCAAGAACCTGCCCAACGAGACCATCACCGACCACCCTCGTCAGGTATTCCGGGTCAAGACCACTCAGTTCTCCTGGACTGAGATGCTGATCATGAAGTGGGTGCTGGGTGAGTAGGGGAGAGGGTGAGTAGGGGATAGAGGTAAGAGGGGAGGAAATGAGGGAGGTCCGAGGAAGAATGTGAGGGAATGGAGAGAGAGAAAGAAGGAAAGGATGGTGGATGGAGAAAGAGAGAGAGAGAAGAGACAGGTACCCACAAACATAAGATAAATTATTACAAAAAAAATCTGCTGGTTTCTCCGTCTCTACTTTCTCTCTCTCTCGCTCTCTCAATTAAATGTACATTTATTCCATTTCAATTTAAGGGCTTTTATTGCCATGTAAAACATATGTTTACATTGCCAAAGCAAGTGAAATAGATAATACACAAATGTGGAAAAAAAAAAAAAAAAGTGAAACAGTAAACGTTACACTCACAAAGTTCCAAAAGAATAAAGACATTTCAAATGTCATATTATGTATATATACCGTGTTGTAATGGTGTGCAAATAGTTCAAGTACAAAAGGGAAAATAAATCAACATAAATATAGGTTCTTCACTGGTTGCCCTTTTCTTGTGGCAAGAGGTCACAAAGCTTGTGAATGTGATTGCACACTGTGGTATTTCACCCAATAGATATGGGACTTTATCAAAATGGGATCTGTTTTCAAATTATTTGTGGGTCTGTGTAATCTGAGGGAAATATATGTCGCTAATATGGTCATACATTTGGCAGGAGGTTAGGAAGTGCAGCTCAGTTTCCACCTCATTTTGTGGGTAGGGTGCACATAGCCTGTCTTCTTGTCACACCCTGTGCTGTTTCACCTGTCTTTGTGCCTGTCTCCACCCCCTCCAGGTGCCACCCATCTTCCCCATTATCCCCTGGGTATTTAAATCTGGGTTTTCTATCTGTCTGTGCCAGCTTGTCTTGTATATTCCAAGTCAATCAGTGTGGGGTTTCCCATGCTCCTGCCTTTTCTATTCTCTTATGCTAGTCCTCCCGGTTTTGACCCTTGCCTGTTTCTGGACTCTGTACCCGCCTGCCTGACCATTCTGCCTGCCCTGACCTCGAGCCTGCCTGCCACACTGTACCTCCTGGACTCTGAACTGGTTTTAACCTTTTGCCTGTCCACAACCATTCTCTTGCCTATTCCCTTTTGGATTATTTATAAATATCAAAGACTCAAACCATCTGCCTCCTATGTCTGCATCTGGGTTTCGCCTTGTGCTCTTATACTTCTCTTGAGAGCCATGTCTGCCTATGGCGGCCTTTCTCAATAGCAAGACTATGCTCACTGAGTCTGTACACAGTCAAAGATTTCCTTAAGTTTGGGTCAGTCACAGTGGTCAGGTATTCTGCCACTGTGTACTCTCTGTTTAGGGCCAAATAGCATTCTAGTTTGCTCTGTTGTTTTTGTAAATTCATTCCAATGTGTCAAGTAATTCTTTTTTTTGTTTTCTCATGATTTGGTTGGGTCTTATTGTGTTGCTGTCCTGGGGCTCTGTGGGGTCCGTTTGTGTTTGTGAACAGAGCCCCAGGACCAGCTTGCTTAAGGGACTCTTTTCCAGGTTCATCTCTCTGTAGGTGATGGCTTTGTTATGGAAGGTTTGGGAATTGCTTCCTTTTGGTGGTTGCAGAATTGAACGTCTCTTTTCTGGATTTTGATAATTAGCGGGTATCGCCCCAATTCTGCTCTGCATACATTATTTGGTGTTTTACGTTGTACACAGAGGATATTTTTGCAGAATTCTACATGCCGAGTCTCAATTTGGTGTTTGTCCCATTTAGTGAATTCTTGGTTGGCTCTGGACCCCAGAGCTCACAACCATAAAGGGCAATAGGTTCTATAACTGATTCAAGTATTTTTAGCCAGATCCCAATTGGTATGTCAAATTTTATATTCCTTTTGATGGCATAGAAGGCCCTTCTTGCCTTGTCTCTCAGCTCATTGACAGCTTTGTGGAAGTTAGCTGTCGCTCTGATGTTAAGGCCGATGTATGTATTGTTTTTTGTGTGCTCTAGGGAAACGGTGTGTAGATGGAATTTGTATTCGTGGTCCTGGCAACTAGAACTTTTTTGGAACACCATTATTTTTGTCTTACTGAGATTTACTGTCAGGGCCCAGGTCTGACAGAATCTGTGCAGAAGATCTAGGTGCTGCTGTAGGCCCTCCTTGGTCGGGGACAGAAGCACCAGATCATTAGCAGTAGACATTTAACTTCAGATTCTAGTAGGGTGAGGCCGAGTGCTGCAGACTGTTCTGGTGCCCTCGTTAATTCGTTGATATATATGTTGAAGAGGGTGGGGCTTAAGATGCATCCCTGTCTCACCCCCTGGCCCTGTGGAAAGAAATGTGTGTTTTTTGCACATTTTAATTGCACACTTGTGTTGATTGTAAGATTTGTATGTGATCATTGTCACGTTCCTGACCTGTTTTCTGTTGTTTTTGTATGTGTGTGATGGTCAGGGCGTGAGTTTTGGGTGGGCAGTCTATGTTTTCTGTTTCTATGTTGGTTTTGGGTTGCCTGGTATGGCTCTTAATTAGAGGCAGGTGTTTTGCGTTTTCCTCTAATTGAGAGTCATATTTAGGTAGGGTGTTCTCACTGTTTGTTTGTGGGTGATTGTCTCCTGTGTCGTCCATGTCTGTACCATACGGGACTGTTTGGCTGTTCGTTCATTTGATGTAGTCTGTTCCTGTCCATGAGTTCTACGTATAGTTGTGTAAGTTCATGTTCAGGTTTCGTCTACGTCGTTTTCTTATTTTGTTAGTTTTGTAAGTGTTTTGTTTTCGTTTTGCCGTCGTATTCAATAAAAGAGATGGCTTATTTTCCTACTGCTGCGTATTGGTCCACTGATCCTTCTCTCCTCTCCTCGTCCGAGGAAGAGGAGGACAACAGCCCTTACAATCATGTTGTGAGGGTGTTGGTGAAATGGAGAAATGTGGAGTCAGGCGCAGGACACAGAGATGAGTTTAGTCTGATAGTTTACTCGAAAAATGAGAGAATAATGTTCCAACATGGAACACAAAATCCAAAGCACAAATAACACGAACCCACATGACAAACAATAACGCACAAAACAGAGAGGGAAGCCAGGGGGTTAAATAAGGAACATAATTGATGGAATAGAAAGCAGATGTGTAATAATGAAGACAAAACCAAACGAAAATGAAACATGGATCGGTGGCGACTAGAAAGCCGGTGACGTCGACCGCCGAACGCCGCCCGAACAAGGAGAGAGACCAACTTCGGCGGAAGTCGTGACACATGTATATGTTTTTGCTGTTTGTTGGTTGTAATAGAGCCAAAAAGATTGGAGAAGTGGTTTATCCCCACATCTCTGTTTTGTATAGATAAATCTTCTTGTTGTTTGTTTCGAGTTTTCCAATTTTACCAGAAGTGGTTAGATTCTATGGATTCTTCAATTACATGAGCTGATTTCTGATGTGCTGTTCCTTCTTTTTCCGTAGTGTATTTCTGTATTGTTTTAGTGATTCACTCAGGTTTTCTGGGTCTCTGTGTTTTTGGTTGGATAGGTTTCTCAGTTTCTTTCTGAGGTTTTTGCATTCTTCATCAAACCATTTGTCATTGTTGTTCATTTTCTTAGGTTGTCTCCTTGACATTTTTAGATTTGATTGGGAAGCTGAGAGGTCAAATATACTGTTTAGGTTTTCTACTGCCTTCACTTGAATTTGTTGTTTCCTAATTGTTTTTTGGTTGATTTCCACACTACTTTCCTCCCATCTATAGCATTTCTTAATATTATTCAGTTCCTTTTGTGACTCATGATTGAGTATTGCTCTGTTCAAGTAGAGTATGATTTTGCTGTGATCTGATAGGGGTGTCAGTGGGCTGACTGTGAACGCTTTGAGAGACTCTGGGTTGAGGTCAGTGATAAAGTAGTCTACAGTACTACTGCCAAGAGATGAGCTATAGGTGTACCTACCATAGGAGTCCCATCAAAGCCTAAAATTGACTATATACATACCCAGGGTCTGACAGAGCTGCAGGAGTTGTCACCTGTTTTTGTTGGTTATGTTGTCGTAGTTGTGTCTAGGGGGGCAAATGGGGGAGGGAATGCTGTCACCTCCAGGTAAATGTTTGTCCCCCTGTGTGCTGAGGGTGTCAGGTTCTTGTCCAGTTCTGGCATTTAGGTCACCAGAGACTAGTACATGTTCCTGGGCCTGGAAATGGTTGATCTCCCCGTCTAGGATGGAGAAACTGTCATCGTTAAAGTTTGGGGATTCTATTGGGGGAATATATGTAGCAGACATGAGGACATTTTTCTCTGTTGAGAACATGTCCTTATTAATTTCTAGACGCATATAAAATGTTCCTGTTTTGACTAATTTAATAGAGTGGGTTAGGTCTGCTCTATACCAAATTAGCATAACACCTGGGTCTCTTCCCTGTTTCACACCTGGTAGTTTGGTGGGTGGGACTTCCAGCTCTCTGTAACCAAGAGGGCAACCAGTGGGTCCATCTCCTTTATACTTTATACCATGTTTGTTATCGGTTGACGATGTCTGGATTTCCAATTTCTTTGAAGTCCAGGTTCCTGCTCTTTAGGCCAAAGGCGTCATCTGCCATTGGCCTAAAGAGCAAGAACCCAGACTTCATCAAAGAAATTGGAAATACAGACATTCTCAACCGACAAGAAATATCAGACCAGAATGAGACAGTAAAAGCTTTGTGTTCCATAGTGTCTAGAGTTGTTTTTGCGTGGTTTAGGCCCAGACCACCACCATCTCTCGCTCTCGCTCTCGCTCTCACTCTCTGTCTCTGTCTTTCTCTATCTCTCTGTCTCTCAGGTATGATCTGGTCAGAGGTCAAGGAGATCTGGGTGGATGGTCCTAGAGAGTACGTGAATCACCTATGGAACGTGTTAGACTTCGGCATGTTGTCTATCTTCGTAGCATCGTTCACCGCTCGGCTCATGGCCTTCCTCAAGGCCTCCAAGGCCCAGCTGTACGTAGACCAGTTTGTGACCAACGAAGACATCCGCAACGCGTCCCTACCTACTGAGGTTGCCTACTACACCTATGGTGCGTGGAAATATACATTTGGCATTCTCATTTTCTACCCTTCTACGAGTGTCTACATTAGCCACTGTGGACTAGTACCCTTCACAGTACACTGTTCAAGCCCCCTAATCACTGCCGTCATCTTGTGGTGTGGGGTTGTTATGACAACAACTGTTTAAAGTAAGCTGCTATGCAGTCTGCATACACACGCATATGCCAGCCTCCCCACTGTTTACACACAAACACTTTGAAACAGCCAACAAACAATGACGCACTCAATCACACACCCCGATCTCTGGTAGTTGTCTGTGTGCGTATGTGTTTATCTCTCCTGGTGGTTTTGAAATTAGGAAGTATTTTTCAAAGAATAAAAACAAAGTGCTTATGAGTAAACAAAGTCTCCATATTGAACCACTCCGGCGCTGTAAGTTGTCCAATATTCCCTTAAGACTTCACTCTCCCATATCTTCAAACAACTCCTAATGAGAGGATGTAGCTCAGCAGTGCTTCATTCATGTCCTTTCATTTGTCCTTTTCTCTTCTACCCTGTGTTTCTATCTTGTGTCACTCACTCTCACTTTCTCTCTACTTCTTACATCCCCCTCTCTACATCCCTCTCTCTCAAGTTTCCTCCCTCCTGTTCGTCTATCTGTTTCTCATTCGTATTTTGCTCTCTCTCTTCACTCACTCTCATTTTCTCTCTCCCTCCCCTTTCTCTCTCTAATGTATATCTCTCTCTCCCTGTCCCTCTAATCCCTGCATCTCCATCCATGTTTCTCTCTCCCTTACCCCTTCTCCTTTAATTTCCTACCTTGAAATTACATTCACTTTCAACTCTCACTCCCCAATCAACATCTCATAGTTTTGCTTAGACGTGAAGTATTATGAATAAACGTATATGTTTGACGGATTAATTCCACGCGTTTACAGGGTTAATTCTGCATGGTAACAGGGTTAAAACAGGAACAGCTCAAAGTTGAACAGTATAAGCATTAGTTCCGAGGGGTTACGGTTAGGGCTATGGTTTGGGGATGGCTTGAAACGAAGTAATAAAAAGGACATACTATCACCATCAGGTATCATCAGTATTCTTACTATTCTCACCGTTTGCCAGAGAACTGTGAACTGCCGTAGCGCAGTGGTCTGAGCAGCACTCTCGGCTCTGAGGATCACGAGTTCGCACGTCTGAAATCAAAGTCTGTTTCTAGTGATCAGGCTCCTCTCTCCCTTCCCCTTTCAGCCAGGAATAAGTGGCGTCCGTCGGACCCCCAGATCATCTCAGAGGGTCTGTATGCCATCGCTGTGGTGTTGAGTTTCTCCCGCATCGCCTACATCCTGCCGGCCAACGAGAGCTTCGGCCCGCTCCAGATCTCCCTGGGCCGGACGGTGAAGGACATCTTCAAGTTCATGGTGATCTTCATCATGGTGTTCGTGGCCTTCATGATCGGCATGTTCAACCTCTACTCCTACTACCTGGGAGCCAAGTACAACCCTGCCTTCACCACGTGAGTGGGACCACATACACACACGCACATCTTCAACCTCTACTCCTACTACCCGGGAGCCAAGTACAACCCTAGCTTCTCCCCTTCACACTCACATACTGTTCACATACACACTTTGCATCGTATTAGTGTGTGGAGAGATAGAAACTCAGCCGTACTTTCTTTCTATCAAAGCTCTCTTCTGAAACGACAGCTGTAAGCAGTGTCTGGCTACATCTCTGTCCAGTTTATTAGTAGACATCCGCCATGATGTTTTCTGGAATCTTGCCAGTCCTTTCACATCAGTGATGACAGGCAAAATTGGGACTCATTCAATGTCCGTCTGTTGTTTTTAGCAACGTTGCTTTGTGATATCAATAATCTTTATCCTGACGCAGGCTCATTTAGGAACCATTTGTCCTGATTTATCTTAGAGAGAGAAGGAACACACATTCAGACACTGTCAGTCCTCTTCCCTCCTCTCCTCCTCTCCTCCGCTCCTCCTCTCCTATCTCCTCCGCTCCTCCGCTCCTCCCCTCCTCCTCTCCTCCGCTCCTCCTCTCCTCCTCTCCTCCTCTCCTCCGCTCCTCCGCTCCTCCTCTCCCTCTCTCCTCCGCTCCTCCGCTCCTCCTCTCCTCCGCTCCTCCTCTCCTCCGCTCCTCCTCTCCTATCTCCTCCTCTCCTATCTCCTCCTCTCCTATCTCCTCCTCTCCTATCTCCTCCTCTCCTATCTCCTCCTCTCCTCCTCTCCTCCTCTCCTCCGCTCCTCCGCTCCTCCTCTCCCTCTCTCCTCCGCTCCTCCGCTCCTCCTCTCCTCCGCTCCTCCTCTCCTCCGCTCCTCCTCTCCTATCTCCTCCTCTCCTATCTCCTCCTCTCCTATCTCCTCCGCTCCTCCTCTCCTCCGCTCCTCCTCTCCTCCGCTCCTCCGCTCCTCCGCTCCTCCTTTCCTCCGCTCCTCTTCTCTTATCTCCTCCTCTCCTCTTCTCTTATCTCCTCCTCTCCTCCTCTCCTATCTCCTCCCCTCCTCCTCTCATATCTCCTCCTCTCCTCCTCTCCTCCGCTCCTCCTCTCCTCCTCTCCTCCGCTCCTCCTCTCCTCCGCTCCTCCTCTCCTCCGCTCCTCCGCTCCTCCGCTCCTATCTCCTCCGCTCCTCCGCTCCTCCGCTCCTCTGCTCCTCCGCTCCTCCGCTCCTCCGCTCCTCCGCTCCTCAGCTCCTCCTCTCCTCAGCTCCTCAGCTCCTCCTCTCCTCCGCTCCTCCACTCCTCCTCTCCTCCTCTCCTCCTCTCCTCCTCTCCTCCTCTCCTCCTCTCCTCCTCTCCTCAGCTCCTCCGCTCCTCCTCTCCTCCTCTCCTATCTCCTCCTCTCCTCCTCTCATATCTCCTCCTCTCCTCCGCTCCTCCGCTCCTCCGCTCCTCCGCTCCTCCGCTCCTCCGCTCCTCCGCTCCTCAGCTCCTCAGCTCCTCAGCTCCTCCGCTCCTCCTCTCCTCCTCTCCTCCTCTCCTCCTCTCCTCAGCTCCTCAGCTCCTCCGCTCCTCCTCTCCTCCGCTCCTCCTCTCCTCCTCTCCTCCTCTCCTCCTCTCCTCCTCTCCTCAGCTCCTCCTCTCCTCCTCTCCTCTGCTCCTCCTCTCCTCCTCTCCTCTGCTCCTCCTCAGCTCCTCGCTCCTCCGCTCCTCCGCTCCTCCTCTCCTCCGCTCCTCCGCTCCTCCTCTCCTCCTCTCCTCCTCTCCTATCTCCTCTTCTGTGTCATATGACTCAGACTGAAAGTTTCCACGCAATCATCTTTTAGTCACTTTGCTAATGGGTTTTGAGTCCAGCCTGCCTGTCGGTCAGTCAGTCTGTCCATCTGTCAGTCAGTCAGTGTGTTTTAAGTTGTGAGTTAGAGAACCGTGGCGTGTAGGATGGGTTCTGCTTGGCTGATCACATAGAACTGCCAGTCTGCTAAGGTGGTACTGGTATAAATTTTCTAAGGCCGACTCATCACTTCTACTCCCTCACAGCGGATACGCAGTGTCAGGGCTATATTTTGGACTCTAAGGCCGATTAGTATCGTCTAAGTGTTGCTGATGTGTTTCTACCCAAACACGAGTTAGATCAGTCTGTAATGTGAAAGACTTTGCCTTGAAACATAGTTGGGATTTGTTTCTGATGTCAGTTTTGAGGATATTTTTCCACAAATATTTTTCCCTATTGAATTGCTAGTGTGAGCTGTTATGAGTCAACTCTTCTATTGAAAAGTTGTAACTCATGCCACAAGGGGTCAGTATGACTGCATTCCTGACTCGGCTTGCATCAGAAAAAGCCAGTAACAGTTGAGTTTGTCTATATTTGAAGGTGTCAACATACATTCCATCACTCCTTTCTATGTTGCTGTATGACTAATGTGTGTGTGTGTGTGCGTACGTGCGTGCATGTGTCTGTTATTGCTCTGTGTGATTAAGTATAGTTGACAGGGCAGGTTTTGATGGAGGATGGTAGCGAGGGCTGGGTTGATGGCTCTGGTGGTGATGGAGGCAGGTGTCAGTGATAATGATACCCCAGGTGGAGGCACACTGAGTGGGTGCCAGGGAGAGGGTGAACGAGGGTCTCTGGAGGATGGCTTGAGGGTTCAGACTGCTGAGGTGCAGCTGGAGAAAGTTTAATCAAAAGGCCCTTGTGGCTATTATGTCTTGCCTTCAGAAGCTAACTGACTCACTCACACAAGCACACACACTTTTTCAGTCTCACTCTCTCAAACACACACGGTAGGTTATCAGGATTGTCAGCTAGGCACCTCTGGAGAAGCAGTAGGCCTGTCTCTATGTTCTAGTCAGCCATGCATGACAAATGCTCCTCAGACCGATGAAGGCTAGAGGAGGAAAGTAGGAATGAGTATGGAGTGGAGAGATGGGATAGAAAGACTAGAGTGAGAAGGAGAGCAGCAGAGGTGGATTTTTGGCTGGCTCAGTGAGGGAAACTGGCCAGAGCCACCGACACTGGAGGAGAGGTGAGAGAGAGGAAATGAAAGAGGGAGAGGAAGAAAGAGCGAGACATACAGATGCTGTATCCTAATTTGGCTGAGTTTCTCGAAGCAGGAAAATAATCCTGCAGCAATAAGAAATGTGAATAATTTATTGAATTCATCGAATTCATCGACATCTGTGGGACAAATACATTTTTAAGTGAAAATCACAAACTTCAGAAGCTTTTTTTAAACCTTGAATACACTACAAGTTTGCATGTCATGAAACAACAGGATGATCAAATTAAGATACGCATCTGTGCACAGACATGAAGAAAAATATGAATGAGAGAGAGGGCAAAACCAGAAACAGTGAGATATTATCATGTTTTGTGATGGATTGAGAGAGGCAGAGTGGAGAGATAAAGAGATGAGAATGATGTAGAGAAAGGGGGTTAGAGGGAGCCGTAAATAGGGCTGGTGGTATGGAATCCAGTTTAGTGTAGGCCAGAAATCAAATCAGATCACATTTTATTGGTCACATACACATATTAAGCAGATGTTATTGTGGGTGTAGCAAAATGCTTGTGTTCCTATTGCAAACAGTGCAGTAAAATCTAACAATTCACAACAATAAAGACAAATCTAAAAAAAGAAATAAATGAAATACGTCAAGCTAAGGATATATACACATAAAAGGAGAGAGGGACTGAGAGGTTGAGAGATGGCAGGGAGAGTTTGAGAGTGATATAGAGGTTGAGAGATGGCAGGGAGAGTTTGAGAGTGATATAGAGGTTGAGAGAGAGGGATCGGAGTGAAGGAGAGTGGTCATTAACTCCTATGGATATGTAATTGGGGATGTGTCATGATCCGTCATGCCAGTCAAACACATCATAATTTCAATGTGATGTTGAGAAACACAGGGGCAGCAGTGAGCGAGAGAGAGGGAAAGAGAGAGAGAGAGGGGGATTGGGAGAGAGGGGGGTTGGGAGAGAGAGGGGAAAGAGAGAGAGAGGGGGATTGGGAGAGAGGGGGGGTTGGGAGAGAGAGGGGAAAGAGAGAGAGAGGGGGATTGGGAGAGAGGGGGGGTTGGGAGAGAGAGGGGAAAGAGAGAGAGAGCGTGGCACTGAAGAAAGGTAGCGAGAAAGAGAAAAGTAAAGATGGAAAAGAAAGGTAGATAAAGAGAAACAGAGACCTACTGTGTGTTCAGGTGAGTCTCCTGATGGAGCAGAGGAGCAGGGTTTGGACTGCACACACGGTAGAGGTGAGTCACCACACCAGTGTGTGTTCTTTTGTATGTGTGTGACAGCTCACAGTCTGACAGCCTATCCTAGGGTGGTTGGAGAACAGGGGGAGAGAAGACACTACAAGCCAGTTATTGGTGTCTTGTATTCCTCCCTTCTGTCAGTGAGGTGTTTTCCTGAGGGACTGCTGTGTCTCTGAAGGCACCTGCTGTGACCAGCCGTTAAGGAACTAGACAGAAGTGTTTAATGATGGATCCCCACCCGGTGCCCACATCTCCTGAACTGCTCTCTATGTGAATAGGAAGCATAGCGGGAGGCGCAGACTGACCGAATTGTTTACAGTGGGTGAGGAGAGGTTAGACAGAGAAATCATCAAGAGAGAGGATTACTGTATATATCTGCAGACGAGTTGGGATGTCAGTGTATGTGTCATAAACTTCTATTGTCAATCCATTTCTATCCATTTCCCTGCCTAATAATATGTCAGTCCATTTCTATCCCTTTCCCTGCCTAATAATATGTCAATCCATTTCCCTGCCTAATAATATGTCAATCCATTTCCCTGCCTAATAATATGTCAATCCATTTCCCTGCCTAATAATATGTCAATCCATTTCCCTGCCTAATAATATATCAATCCATTTCCCTGCCTAATAATATGTCAATCCATTTCCCTGCCTAATAATATGTCAATCCATTTCCCTGCCTAATAATATGTCAATCCATTTCCCTGCCTAATAATATGTCAGTTCATTTCTATCCCTTTCCCTGCCTAATAATATGTCAATCCATTTCCCTGCCTAATAATATGTCAGTCCATTTCAATCCATTTCCCTGCCTAATAATATGTCAACCCATTTCTGTCCATTTCCCTGCCTAATAATATGTCAATCCATTTCAATCCATTTCCCTGCCTAATAATATGTCAATCCATTTCCCTGCCTAATAATATGTCAGTTCATTTCTATCCCTTTCCCTGCCTAATAATATGTCAATCCGTTTCTATCCATTTCCCTGCCTAATAATATGTCAATCCATTTCCCTGCCTAATAATATGTCAATCCGTTTCTATCCATTTCCCTGCCTAATAATATGTCAATCCATTTCCCTGCCTAATAATATGTCAATCCATTTCCCTGCCTAATAATATGTCAATCCATTTCTATCCATTTCCCTGCCTAATAATATGTCAATCCATTTCTATCCATTTCCCTGCCTAATAATATGTCAACCCGTTTCAATCCATTTCCCTGCCTAATAATATGTCAGTCCATTTCTATCCCTTTCCCTGCCTAATAATATGTCAATCCATTTCCCTGCCTAATAATATGTCAATCCATTTCTGTCCATTTCCCTACCTAATAATATGTCAGTCCATTTCTATCCATTTCCCTGCCTAATAATATGTCAATCCATTTCTATCCCTTTCCCTGCCTAATAATATGTCAATCCATTTCCCTGCCTAATAATATGTCAGTCCATTTCAATCCATTTCCCTGCCTAATAATATGTCAATCCATTTCTGTCCATTTCCCTGCCTAATAATATGTCAGTCCATTTCAATCCATTTCCCTGCCTAATAATATGTCAGTTAATTTCTATCCTTTTCCCTGCCTAATAATATGTCAATCCGTTTCTATCCATTTCCCTGCCTAATAATATGTCTATCCATTTCCCTGCCTAATAATATGTCTATCCATTTCCCTGCCTAATAATATGTCAATCCATTTCCCTGCCTAATAATATGTCAATCCATTTCCCTGCCTAATAATATGTCAATCCATTTCTATCCATTTCCCTGCCTAATAATATGTCAATCCATTTCTATCCATTTCCCTGCCTAATAATATGTCAATCCATTTCTATCCATTTCCCTGCCTAATAATATGTCAATCCATTTCTATCCATTTCCCTGCCTAATAATATGTCAATCCATTTCTATCCCTTTCCCTGCCTAATAATATGTCAGTCCATTTCTATCCCTTTCCCTGCCTAATAATATGTCAGTCCGTTTCTATCCCTTTCCCTGCCTAATAATATGTCAGTCCGTTTCTATCCATTTCCCTGCCTAATAATATGTCAGTCCGTTTCTATCCATTTCCCTGCCTAATAATATGTCAGTCCATTTCTATCCATTTCCCTGCCTAATAATATGTCAATCCGTTTCTATCCATTTCCCTGCCTAATAATATGTCAATCCGTTTCTATCCATTTCCCTGCCTAATAATATGTCAGTCCATTTCAATCCATTTCCCTGCCTAATAATATGTCAGTCCATTTCCCTGCCTAATAATATGTCAGTCCATTTCTACATAGTGTTGTGTGTATTGACAAGGACATTAGTGATGGGTTGAGTATCACGCCTTCGTAAGGACGTTTGTCATGTGACCCCTGGGTCAGAGGACAGGGATCAATGCATGGCCTGTCATACGGTGGGTGATATGAAATCTGTTCTACATGAGAACACTGTCCTTCTAGAGAGATAATGTCCTGTACGTACTGGGTCCTGCGGGATACTGGACATATTGCTATGTGATGAGAGATGTTTGGCTTGACGTTTAGTTGTATAACTACAGAGTTATTGCATATCATGGGACTAGAGAACACACAAACAGCAAGAGCGAGAGAGAGAGAGGTCTTTGAAGTTAAGAAGTGTTTTCCTGTCTTCTCGGAAAGATGAGAATTTCACTCTGAGGAGATACCAGTACACTTCACTGCCGAGGGTGTGTGGTTTTGTGTGTGCTCTTAGCTCTGAAAGTGGAAAGGACACACACAGGCTTCCTGTCATCATTTCTCCTCCCTTTTCCCCCTTCCTCCAGCTCTGCCACTGATTGAATATGTACTTACAGAACTGAGGCCAAATGTCTGTGTTCTTTAGGCTCAGTGTTTGTTTTGCTTATTCAAAAGCCCCTCAACCAGAAAGTTAGCGAGAGCACTGTGGCTAAAAGCGAGACTGGATTGAACTGGACTGGGCTGGACTGGACTCAGCTTCAATTCTGAGTTTATAAATTGCAGCAAAATCCTCGTAGTGATCTGTTCCAAAATGTGACAGTAGAATTGGCCTTCATTGAGCTGTCCTGGTGGGGGGGATAATGTCCTGGTGGGGGGGATAATGTCCTGATGTGGGGATAATGTGTTGGAACTATTTCATCAGTGCCAGCTCATAAACTCTATAAATTATACCATACTGTGGTTTAAAGACTCACCTGGAGTGTGTGTGTGTCTGTCTGTCTGTCTGTCTGTCTGTCTGTCTGTCTGTGTCTGTGTCTGTGTGTCTGTCTGTCTGTGTCTGTCTGTCTGTGTCTGTCTGTCTGTGTCTGTCTGTGTCTGTCTGTCTGTGTCTGTCTGTCTGTGTCTGTCTGTGTCTGTGTCTGTCTGTGTCTGTGTCTGTCTGTCTGTGTCTGTGTCTGTCTGTCTGTGTCTGTCTGTCTGTGTCTGTCTGTGTCTGTCTGTCTGTGTCTGTCTGTCTGTGTCTGTCTGTGTCTGTGTCTGTGTCTGTCTGTGTCTGTGTCTGTCTGTCTGTGTCTGTGTCTGTCTGTCTGTGTCTGTCTGTGTCTGTGTCTGTCTGTCTGTGTCTGTCTGTCTGTGTCTGTCTGTCTGTGTCTGTCTGTCTGTCTGTGTCTGTGTCTGTGTCTGTGTCTGTGTCTGTGTCTGTGTCTGTGTCTGTGTCTGTGTCTGTGTCTGTGTCTGTCTGTCTGTGTCTGTCTGTCTGTGTCTGTCTGTCTGTGTCTGTCTGTCTGTGTCTGTCTGTCTGTGTCTGTCTGTCTGTGTCTGTCTGTCTGTGTCTGTCTGTCTGTCTGTGTCTGTCTGTCTGTGTCTGTCTGTTCCCTTCCTTCCTTCCTTCCTTTCCCAGGGTGGAGGAGAGCTTTAAGACCCTGTTCTGGTCCATCTTTGGTCTGTCGGAGGTGATCTCTGTGGTCCTGAAGTATGACCATAAGTTCATAGAGAACATTGGTTATGTGCTGTACGGGGTCTATAACGTCACCATGGTGGTGGTTCTACTCAACATGCTCATCGCTATGATCAACAGCTCCTACCAGGAGATAGAGGTCAGTCCTATTAATAACTCATTCATATAAAGGTCAGTCTATTAATAACTCATTCATATAAAGGTCAGTCTTATTAATAACTCATTCATATAAAGGTCAGTCTTATTAATAACTCATTCATATTGAGGTCAGTCATATTAATAACTCATTCATATAGAGGTCCGTCCTATTAATAACTCATTCATATAGAGCTCAGTCCTATTAATGACTCATTCATATAGAGGTCCGTTCCATTAATAACTCATTAATTTTGAGGTCAGTCCTATTAATAAGTCATTCATCAGGAATTATTCAATTTTGCATGTTAATGTATAATCCTAGTAGGATCCTATTCATTTAAGACATGTTTAGTCAAAACAATGTACAGTATATTTAATGTGAAATATTGTTAATCACACGTGCCTGTGCAATGATGCAACCAATATGCGTGTGTTTAGGTTTGTGCATCCATTTGTTTGTTTGTGTCCGTTTCTACACGCGTGTTTGTCCCCTCCAGACAGATGCAGATGTAGAGTGGAAGTTTGCTCGTGCCAAGCTGTGGATGTCCTACTTTGACGAGGGTCGTACTCTGCCCGCTCCCTTCAACATTGTGCCGTCTCCCAAGTCCTGGTATTACCTGGTCCTCCGCACCAAGGCCGGCCTTGTTCACCTCTGCAAGGCCAAGGACCTTCGCCACAACAATGAGCTGGAGATGGGCATGCTCAACTCACGATTCAAGGCCAGAGGGGAGAAGACAAAGGTAAAAAATCAAACCCTAATTGTGTCAATAGATATTGTAGATGCTAGTAGGTGTTCGATCTGACACAAGCTATTTTCATACTAAGATAAGACATTTAAAAAATGTGTTTTGTTTGTTTACCTTATTGGAATACCAGGTGAGAATTTGATCCTGGGTATATGTGTCTTCCCAAGACACAGCTGAACGTCCAGAGTGGGAGGCTAGAAGAAGAGATTTCAGTGACTTTGAAAGACGGGTCTCAAAGAGCATAGGGGGTTTAAAGGGTGTGTGTTTGTGCGTTTGTTTTTTATGTGTGTGTTTGTGCGTGTGTTTCTTTGTGCGTTTGTGCGTGTGTTTTTATGTGTGTGTGTCTCTGTCACCAGGTCTCAACCCAATTGAACACTTATGGGAGATTCTGGAGTGACGCCTGAAACAGCGTTTTCCACCACCATCAACAAAACATCAAATTATGGAATTTCTCGTGCAAAAATGGTGTCACTTCCCTCCAATAGAGTTCCAGACACTTGTAGAATCTATGCGAAGGTGGATTGAAGCTGTTCTGGTGGCTCATGGTGGTCTAACACCCTATTCACTTCTTTGGGCTGCAAGCCCGAAGCCGGGCACAATATGACAGCCACTTCAAGTGCAGGGCGCGAAATTCAAAATATATTTTTTAGAAATATTTAACTTTCACACATTAACAAGTCCAATACAGCATATGAAAGATAAACATCTTGTGAATCCAGCCAACATGTCCGATTTTTAAAATGTTTTACAGCGAAAACACCACATATATTTATGTTAGCTCACCACCAAATACAAAAAAGGACAGACATTTTTCACAGCACAGGTAGCATGCACAAAGTCAACCTAACTAACCAAGAACCAACCAAACTAACCAAGAAACAACTTCATCAGATGACAGTCTTATAACATGTTATACAATAAATCTATGTTTTGTTCGAAAAATGTGCATATTTGAGGTATAAATCAGTTTTACATTGCAGCTACCATCACAGCTACCGTCACAAATAGGACCGAAGCAGCCAGAGTAATTACAGACACCAACGTCAAATACCTAAATACTCATTATAAAACATTTCTGAAAAAAACGATGGTGTATAGCAAATTAAAGACAAACATCTTGTGAATCCAGCCAATATTTCCGATTTTTTTAAGTGTTTTACAGCGAAAACACAATATAGCATTATATTAGCTTACTACAATAGCCTACCACACTACCGCATTCATTCATCAAGGCACGTTAGCGATAGCAATAGGCACGTTAGCGATAGCTAATAAACCAGCAAAAGATATATCATTTTTGACTAACCTTGATAAGCTTCATCAGATGACAGTCCTATAACATCAGGTTATACATACACTTATGTTTTGTTCGAAAATGTGCATATTTAGAGCTGAAATCAGTTGTTATACATTTTGCTAACGTAGCATCTTTTTCCCAGAATGTGCGGATATTTTTATGGCACTCAACTATTCTGACTAAATAACTATACATAAACGTTACTAAAAAATACATGTTGTATAGGAAATGATAGATACACTAGTTCTTAATGCAATCGCCGTGTTAGAATTCTAAAAATAACTTCATTACGACATCCAGCTTAGTTATAGCGAGAGAGTACCGAAAATCTGGGCGCAAACGACTATTTCACATGTTCAACAGATATATGAAATAGCATGATAAAATGGGTCCTACTTTTGATGATCTTTCATCAGAATGTTGTACAAGGGGTCCTTTGTCCAGAACAATCATTGTTTGGTTTTAGAATGTCCTCTTCTCCAGTCAATTAGCACGGAAAGCTAGCAAAGTAGCGCAAAGCTCTCCTTCCTGAACAAAGGCACACAACGCAACACGCCTAACGTCCCGAAAAAATTTCAATCATCTAATAAAACTATATTGAAAAAACATACTTTACGATGATATTGTCACATGTATCAAATAAAATCAAAGTCGGAGATATTAGTCGTCTATAACGACAGCTGTACAGAAGGCAAAACCAGGTCCCTTCACGCGCTCTCCAGAAAACAGGAAACTGGTGACACGTCATACAAAGAGCTTTTGTTCGACCCCAGATCAAGTTACACACTCCATTTCTTCTCTCACTGCCTGTCGACATCTAGCGGAAGACGTATGAAGTGCATGTATACTGATATATATCAAGGACATTTATAGGCAGGCCCTAGAACAGAGCATCGATTTCAGATTTTCCACTTCCTGTCAGGAAGTTTGCTGCAAAATGAGTTCTGTTTTACTCACAGATATAATTCAAACGGTTTTAGAAACTAGAGAGTGTTTTCTATCCAATAGTAATAATAATATGCATATTGTACAAGCAAGAATTGAGTACGAGGCCGTTTGAAATGGGCACCTTTTATCCGGCTACTCAATACTGCCCCTGCAGCCCAAACAGGTTAAGACACTTTATGTTGGTGTTTCCTTTATGTTGACAGTTACTGTCACGACTTCTACCGAAGTCGATGCCTCTCCTTGTTCGGGCGGTGTTCGGCGGTCAACGTCGCCGGTCTTCTAGCCATCGCCAATCCATTTTTCATTTTCCATTTGTTTTGTCTCGTTTTCCCACACACCTAGTTCTCATTTCCCTCATTATGTGTTGTGTATTTAACCCTCTGTTTCCCCCATGTCTTTGTGTGGTATTGTTTATTCTGTTTTCATGTATGCGCACGTTAGACTGGTTGCGCTGGGTTATGTTCAACCCGTATTTGTATTTCGTGTTCATTTGTGCCATGTGCTTTTGGTTCGCCAAATAAAAGGCTCCGTTTTGCTACCAAATATCTGCTCTCCTGCACCTGACTTCCTACAGCCCTTCACGCATACCTTGACAGTAACCTGTTTTTCAAATGCTTCAGGATGTATCATATAACTGCCTCTATGGGTACGCAGAGACCTAATGGCTTGACTATGGAACAGAACTGAGCAGGAGGTGAGCAATCGATACATAGACTCACACTACACCTCTGGAAAATGAGCAAAATGTCAAGTGAGATTCTGTGTGTGTCTGTACGTGCGTGCAGTCGTGTGTGTCTGTGGGAGTGTGTGCGTGCGTGCATGAGTTAGTGTGTGTGTGTCTGTCTGGGGTTTCAGGAGCCATTGTAGTTTGGTGTCATGTGTTGTCTTGCCATGCCACTGACAATACCAAGCTTGGCAGCCTTACGAGCCCCAGAGGCGAGTAAGTGTGTGTGTGTGTGTGTGTGTGTGTGTGTGTGTGTGTGTGTGTGTGTGTGTGTGTGTGTGTGTGTGTGTATCTGCTTCCAAAATGAAAATAAGGACAGTAAATAAAGCTAAAAGAGGACAATAAAACCAGGTCAGTGTTAATTAGCACAGCAGAGAGTACTTGTTATTTTGTTTTAAAACATGTGGACCTTTATTTAACCAGGCAAGTCAGTTAAAAGCAAATTCATATTTACAATGACGGCCTACTTGTAAAGACCCCCGGCCAAACCCTCCCCTAACCCGACACACATTATTCCAAGATCACAGGAATCATGTTTGCACCACATAATTAAATATAACATATAATTACATTAAACATGTAAAATAATTTTGGAAGAATTTCCATCTATTTTGACAGAAATTGAAAGGAGAGGGAGACAACGATGGAGGGAAATGCACAAAAGCAGTGGGGTCGGTATTCATGCCCTCACTGAGGGTAACACAGACCGTGGGGGTACAAGCAAGACCAGTCTTGATTGTTATTTTATATGGTTTACATATCTACAGTGGGGAGAACAAGTATTTGATACACTGCCGATTTTGCAGGTTTTCCTACTTACAAATCATGTAGAGGTCCGTAATTTTTATCACAGGTACACTTCAACTGTGAGAGACGGAATCTAAAACAAAAATCCAGAAAATCACATTGTATGAGTTTTAAGTAATTAATTTGCATTTTATTGCATGACATAAGTATTTGATCACCTACCAACCAGTAAGAATTCCGGCTCTCACAGACCTGTTAGTTTTTCTTTAAGAAGCCCTCCTGGTCTCCACTCATTACCTGTATTAAATGCACCTGTTTGAACTCGTTACTTGTATAAAAGACACCTGTCCACACACTCAATCAAACAGACTCCAACCTCCACAATGGCCAAGACCAGAGAACTATGTAAGGACATCAGGGATAAAATTGTAGACCTGCACAAGGCTGGGATGGGCTACAGGACAATAGGCAAGCAGCTTGGTGAGAAGGCAACAACTGTTGGTACAATTATTAGAAAATGGAAGAAGTTCAAGATGACGGTCAATCACCCTCGGTCTGGGGCTCCATGCAAGATCTCACCTCGTGGGGCATCAATGATCATGAGGAAGGTGAGGGATCAGCCCAGAACTACACGGCAGGACCTGGTCAATGACCTGAAGAGAGCTGGGACCACAGTCTCAAAGAAAACCATTAGTAACACACTACGTCGTCATGGATTAAAATCCTGCAGCGCACGCAAGGTCCCCCTGCTCAAGCCAGCGCATGTCCAAGCCCGTCTGAAGTTTGCCAATGACCATCTGGATGATCCAGAGGAGGAATGGGAGAAGGTCATGTGGTCTGATGAGACAAAAATAGAGCTTTTTGGTCTAAACTCCACTCGCCGTGTTTGGAGGAAGAAGAAGGATGAGTACAACCCCAAGAACACCATCCCAACCGTGAAGCATGGAGGTGGAAACATCATTCTTTGGGGATGCTTTTCTGCAAAGGGGACAGGACGACTGCACCATATTGAGGGGAGGATGGATGGGGCCATGTATCGCGAGATCTTGGCCAACAACCTCTTTCCCTCAGTAAGAGCATTGAAGATGGGTCGTGGCTGGGTCTTCCAGCATGACAACGACCCGAAACACACAGCCAGGGCAACTAAGGAGTGGCTCCGTAAGAAGCATCTCAAGGTCCTGGAGTGGCCTAGCCAGTCTCCAGACCTGAACCCAATAGAACATCTTTGGAGGGAGCTGAAAGTCCGTATTGCCCAGCGACAGCCCCGAAACCTGAAGGATCTGGAGAAGGTCTGTATGGAGGAGTGGGCCAAAATCCCTGCTGCAGTGTGTGCAAACCTTGTCAAGAACTACAGGAATTGTATGATCTCTGTAATTGCAAACAAAGGTTTCTGTACCAAATATTAAGTTCTGCTTTTCTGATGTATCAAATACTTATGTCCTGCAATAAAATGCAAATTAATTACTTAAAAAATCATACAATGTGATTTTCTGGATTTTTGTTTTAGATTCAGTCTCTCACAGGTGAAGTGTACCTATGATAAAAATTACAGACCTCTACATGCTTTATAAGTAGGAAAACCTGCACAATCGGCAGTGTATCAAATACTTGTTCTCCCCACTGTATATCTGGCACATCTGGCTTTCATGCTCTCTAACCTCCTCTCTAGCTTGTTGTGTTGTTGTGGCTGACTTCTCCTCATATACAGCACATGTTGTGGCTAACTCCTCCTCATCTATAGCTCGTGTTGTTGTGGCTGACTTCTACTCATGAACTCAGCAAAAAAAGAAACATCCTCTCACTGTCAACTGTGAAATGGCCCTAGCCCTCACCCTCCGATCCAACAGGTCCCAGACGTGCTTAATGGGATTGAGATCCGGACTCTTCGCTGGCCATGGCAGAACACTGACATTCCTGTCATGCAAGAAATCATGCACAGAACGAGTAGTATGGCTTGTTGTCATGCTGGAGGGTCATGCTGGAGGGTCATGTCAGGATCAGCCTGCAGGAAGGGTACCACATGAGGGAGGAGGATGTCTTCCCTGTAACGCACAGCGTTGAGACTGCCTGCAATGACAACAAGTTCAGTCCGATGATGCTGTGACACATCGCCCCAGACCATGACGGACCCTCCAGCTCCAAATCGATCCCGCTCCAGAGTACAGGCCTCGGTGTAACACTCATTCCTTCGACAATAAACGCGAATCCGACCATCACCCCCGGTGAGACAAAACTGCGACTCGCCAGTGAAGAGCAATTTTTGCCAGTACTGTCTGGTCCAGCGACGGTGGATTTGTTCCCATAGGCAACGTCTTGCCGGTGATGTCTGGTGAGGACCTGCCTTACAACAGGCTTACAAGCCCTCAGTCCAGCCTCTCTCAGCCTATTGAGGACAGTCTGAGCACTGATGGAGGGATTGTGCATTCCTGGTGTAACTCGGGCAGTTGTTGTTGCCATTCTGTATCTGTCCCGCAGGTGTGATGTTCAGATGTACCGATCCTGTGCAGGTGTTGTTACACATGGTCTGCCACTGCAAGAACGATCAGCTGTCCGTTCTGTCTACCTGGAGCGCTGTCTTAGGCGTCTCACAGTACGGACATTGCAATTTATTGCCTTAGCCACATCTGTATTCCTCATGCCTCCTTGCAGCATGCCTAAGGCACATTCACGCAGATGAGCAGGGACCCTGGGCATCTTTCTTTTAGTGTTTTTCAGTCATTAGAAAAGACTCTTTAGTGTCCTAAGTTTTCATAACTGTGACCTTAATTGCCTAGTGTCTGTAACCTATTATTTTCTTAACTACCGTTCCACATGTTCCTGTTCCTTAATTGTTTATGGTTCATTGAACAAGCATGGGAAACAGTGTTTAAACCCTTGACAATGAAGATCTTTGAGGTTAATTGGATTTTTACAAATTATCTTTGATAGACAGGGTCCTTAAAAAAGGGGAGTTTATATAGCTCATGTTGTGTTGTTGTGGCTAACTTGTCCTCATAAATAGCTCATGTTGTTGTGAATAACTTATCCTCATATATAACGCATGTTGTGTTGTTGTGGCTAATTTCTCCTCAAATATAGCTCATGTTGTGTTGTTGTGGCTAACTTGTCCTCATATATAGCTCATGTTGTGTTGTTGTGGCTAACTTGTCCTCATATATAGCTCATGTTGTGTTGTTATGGCTAACTTCTCCTCAAATATAGCTCATGTTGTTGTAGCTGACTTCTCCTCATATATTGTTCATGATATTTTGTTGTGACTAACTTCTCCTCATTTACAGTATAGTTCATGTTCTGCTGTTAATGCTAACTTCTCCTCATATATAGTTGATGTTGTGTTGTTGTGAATAACTTCTCCTTATATATAGCTCATGTTGTGTTATTGTGGCTAAATTCTCTTCATTTATAGCGCATGTTGTGTTGTTGTGGCTAACGTCTCCTCATATTTATCATGTTGTGTTGTTGTGGAAATCTTCTCCTTGTATTTAGCTCATGTTGTATTGTTGTGGCTAACTTCTCCTCAAATATAGCTCATGTTGTGTTGTGGCTAACTTCTCCTCAAATATAGCTCGTGTTGTGGCTAACTTCTCCTCAAATATAGCTCACGTTGTTGTGGCTGACTTCTCCTCATTTATAGCTCATGTTGTGTTGTTCTGGATAACTCTTCATCATGTATAGCTCATGTTGTTGTGGCTAACGTCTCCTCATATTTAGCTCATGTTGTGTTGTTGTGGCTACCTTCTCCTCAAATATAGCTCATGTTTTGTTGTTGTGGCTAACTTGTCCTCAAATATAGCTCATGTTGTGTTATTGTGGCTAATTTCTCCTCAAATTTAGCTCATGTTGTTTTGTTGTTGTGGCTAACTTATCCTCATATATAGCTCATGTTGTGTTGCTGTAGGTAACTTGTCCTCAAAAATAGCTCATGTTGTGTTGTGGCTAACTTCTCCTCATATATAGCTGATGTTGTGTTGTTGTGGCTAACTCCTCCTCGTGTATAGCTCATGTTGTGGCTAACTTTTCCTCATATGTAGCTCATGTTGTGTTGTTTTTGGCTAACTTCTCCTCATATATAGCTCATGTTGTGTTGTTGTGGCTAACTCCTTCTCATGTGTAGCTCATGTTGTGTTGTTTTTGGCTAACTTCTCCTCATATATAGCTCATGTTGTGTTGTTTTAGCTAATTTGTCCTTTTATATGTATTGTGTTATGCTGTTGTGGCTGACTCCTCCTCATATATAGCTCATGTTGTGTTGTTGTGGCTGACTTCTCCTCGTATTTAGTTCATGTTGTTGTTGTTAACTTGTCCTCAAATATAGCTCACGTTTTTGTGGCTGACTTATCCTCATATATTGTTCATGTTCTTTTGTTTTGGATAACTCTTCCTCATGTATAGCTCATGTTGTGGCTAACTCTCCCCATATATAGCTCATGTTGTTGCTAACTCTCCCCAAATATAGCTCATGTTGTGTTGTTGTGGCTAACTTCTCCTCATATATAACTGATGTTGTGTTGTTGTGGCCAAATTCTCCTCATATATAGCTCATGTTGTTGTGGCTGACTTCTCCACATATATAACTCATGCTGTGTTGTTGTAGCTAACCTCTCCACAAATATAGCTCATGCTGTGTTGTTGTGGCTAACCTCTCCTCATATTTAGCTCATGTTGTGGCTAACTCCTCCTCATGTATTGCTCATGTTGTTGTCACTAACTTCTCCTCAAATATAGCTTATGTTGATGTGGCTGACTTCTCCTCATTTATAACTCATGTTGTGTCTAACTTCTCAATTACAGCTTATGTTGTTGTGGATAACTCTTCCTCATGTATAGCTCATGTTGTTGTGGCGATCTCCTCCTCATGTATAGCTCATGCTGTGTTGTTGTGGCTAACCTCTCCTCATATATAGCTCATGTTGTTTTCTTTTGGCTAACTTCTCCTCATAGCAAATCAAATCAAATCAAAGTTTATTTGTCACGTCCGCCAAATACTACAGGTGTAGACCTTACAGTGAATTGGTTACTTACAGGCTCTAACCAATAGTGCAAAAAAGGTAGTAGGTGAACAATAGGTAAGTACAGAAATCAAACAGTAAAAAGACTGAAAAAAAACATTAACGAGGCTATATACAGTAGCGGGGCTACATACAGACACCGGTTAGGCAGTTCATGTTGTGTTGTTGTGGCTAACTTCTCATGTATAGCTTATGTTGTGTTGTTGTTGCTAACTTCTCCTCATATATAGCTCATGTTGTGTTGTTGTGGCAAACTTGTCCTCATAAATAGCTCATGTTGTTGTGGCTAACTCCTTCTCATAAATAGCTCATGTTGTGTTGTTGTGGCTAACTTCTCCTCAAAAATAGCTCATGTTGTTGTGGCTGACTTCTACTCATATTTAGCTCATGTTGTGATGTTGTGACTAACTTCTACTCATATTTAGCTCATGTTGTGTTGTTGTGGCTAACTCCTTCTCATATATAGCTCATGTTGTGTTGTTTTTGGCTAACTTCTCCTCATATATAGCTCATTTTGTGTTGTTGTGGCTAACTTCTACTCAAATATAGCTCATGTTGTGTTGTTGTGGCTAACTCCTTCTCATATGTAGCTCATGTTGTGTTGTTTTGGAAAACCTCCTCATATATAGCTCATGTTGTGTTGTTTTGGCTAATTTGTCCTTTTATATGTATTATGTTATGCTGTTGTGGCTGACTCCTCCTCATATGTTGTTCATGTTGTTTTGTTGTGGCTAACTTCTCATATATAGCTCTTGTTGTGTTGTTGTGGCTTGCATCTCATATATACATCTCATGTTGTGATGTTGTGGCTAACTCCTCCTCATGTGTAGCTCATGTTGTGTTGTTGTGGCTAACTTCTCCTCGTATTTAGCTCATGTTGTGGCTAACTCCTCATTTATAGTTCATGTTGTTTTGGTTAACTTGTCCTCAAATATAGCTCATGTTGCGTTGTTGTGGCTAACTTCTCCTCATATATAGCTCACGTTGTTGTGGCTGACTTATCCTCATATATTGTTCATGTTGTTTTGTTTTGGATAACTCTTCCTCATGTATATCTCATGTTGTGGCTAACTGCTCCCCATATATAGTTCATGTTCTGCTGTTAATGCTAACTTCTCCTTATATATAGCTCATGTTGTGTTATTGTGGCTAAATTCTCTTCATTTATAGTTCATGTTGTGTTGTTGTGGCTAACGTCTCCTCATATTTATCATGTTGTGTTGTTGTGGGAAACTTCTCCTTGTATTTAGCTCATGTTGTATTGTTGAAGATAACTTCTCCTCATGTGTAGCTCATGTTGTTGAAGCTGACTTATCCTCATTTGTTGTGTTGTTGTGGATATCTTGTTCTCATAAATAGCTCATGTTGTGTTGTTGTGGCTAACTTCTTCTCAAATATAGCTCGTGTTGTGGCTAACTTCTCCTCATTTATAGCTCATGTTGTGTTGTTGTGGATAACTCTTCCTCATGTATAGCTCATGTTGTTGTGGCTAACGTCTCCTCATATATAGCTCATGTTGTGTTGTTATGGCTAACTTCTCCTCATATTTAGATCATGTTGTGTTGTTATGGCAAACTTTTCCTCATATATAGTTCATGTTGTGTTGTTGTGGCAAACTTGTCCTCATAAATAGCTCATGTTGTTGTTGCTGACTTCTACTCATATTTAGCTCATGTTGTGTTGTTGTGGCTAACTTCTCCTCAAATATAGCGCATGTTGTGTTGTTGTGGCTAACTTGTCCTCAAATATAGCTCATGTTGTTTTGTTGTGGCTAACTTCTCCTCATATATAGCTCATGTTGTGTTGTTTGGCTAACTTTTCCTCATATATAGCTCATGTTGTGTTGTTGTGGCTAACTCCTCATGTATAGCTCAAGTTGTGTTGTTGTGGCTAACTTCTCCTCATATATAGCTCATGTTGTGTTGTGGCAAACTTCTCCTCAAAAATAGCTCATGTTGTTGTGGCTGACTTCTCATATATAGCTCATGTTGTGTTGTTGTGGCTAACTCCTTCTCATGTGTAGCTCATGTTGTGTTGTTGTGGCTAACTTCTCCTCATATATAGCTCATGTTGTTGTGGCTAACTCCTTCTCATATGTAGCTCATGTTGTGTTGTTTTGGAAAACCTCCTCATATATAGCTCATGTTGTGTTGTTGTGGCTAATTTGTCCTTTTATATGTATTATGTTATGCTGTTGTGGCTAACTCCTCCTCAAGAATAGCTCATGTTGTTGTGGCTTGCATCTCATATATACATCTCATGTTGTGATGTTGTAGCTAACTTCTCCTCGTATTTAGCTCATGTTGTGTCTAACTCCTCATTTATAGTTCATGTTGTTTTGGTTAACTTGTCCTCAAATATAGCTCATGTTGCGTTGTTGCGGCTAACTTCTCCTCATATATAGCTCACGCTGTTGTGGCTGACTTATCCTCATATTGTTCATGTTGTTTTGTTTTGGATAACTCTTCCTCGTGTATAGCTCATGTTGTGGCTAACTTCTCCCCATATATAGTTCATGTTCTGCTGTTAATGCTAACTTCTCTGTAACGTTCGTCTGGTGGTGTATGAACGGACCAAGGCGCAGCGGGTGATGAATACATAACGATTTATTTCAAACAGACGAAACACTGTCAAAACACTAGAACAAACTACAAAACAATAAACGAAGGCAACAGACCTGAAACAAACGAACTTACATATAGACGAAGGACGCAAGAACAGGAACAGACTACCTAAAACGAACGAACAAACGAAACAGTCCCATGTGGATTACACAGACACAGGAACAATCACCCACAAACAAACAGTGTGAAAACACCTACCTTAATATGGCTCTCAATCAGAGGAAATAAAAACCACCTGCCTCTAATTGAGAGCCATATCAGGTCACCCTTTAACCAACATAGAAACACATAACATAGACTACCCACCCCAACTCACGCCCTGACCAATTAAACACATACCAAACAACAGAAAACAGGTCAGGAACGTGACATTCTCCTCATATATAGCTGATGTTGTGTTGTTGTGAATAACTTCTCCTTATATATAGCTCATGTTGTGTTAATGTGGCTAAATTCTCTTCATTTATAGTTCATGTTGTGTTGTTGTGGCTAACGTCTCCTCATATTTATTATGTTGTGTTGTTGTGGAAAACTTCTCCTTGTATTTAGCTCATGTTGTATTGTTGTGGCTAACTTCTCCTCAAATATAGCTCGTGTTGTGTCGAACTTCTCCTCAAATATAGCTCACGTTGTTGTGGCTGACTTCTCATTTATAGCTCATGTTGTGTTGTTGTGGATATCTTGTACTCATAAATAGCTCATGTTTTGTTCTTGTGGCTAACTTCTCCTCAAATATACCTCACATTGTTGTGGCTGACTTCTCCTCATTTATAGCTCATGTTGTGTTGTTGTGGATAACTCTTCCTCGTGTATAGCTCATGTTGTTGTGGCTAACGTCTCCTCATATTTAGATCATGTTGTGTTGTTGTGGCTAACGTCTCCTCATATTTAGATCATGTTGTGTTGTTGTGGCTAACGTCTCCTCAAAAATAGCTCATGTTGTTGTGGCTGACTTCTCCTCATATTTAGATCATGTTTTGTTGTTGTGGCTAACTTCTCTTCATATTTAGATCATGTTGTGTTGTTGTGGCTAACTTCTCCTCATATTTAGATCATGTTTTGTTGTTGTGGCTGACTTCTCCTCATATTTAGATCATGTTTTGTTGTTGTGGCTGACTTCTCTTCATATTTAGATCATGTTTTGTTGTTGTGGCTGAGTTCTCTTCATATTTAGATCATGTTGTGTTGTTGTGGCTGACTTCTCCTCATATTTAGATCATGTTTTGTTGTTGTGGCTGACTTCTCCTCATATTTAGATCATGTTGTGTTGTTGTGGCTGACTTCTCTTCATATTTAGATCATGTTTTGTTGTTGTGGCTAACGTCTCCTCATATTTAGATCATGTTGTGTTGTTGTGGCTAACTTCTCCTCAAAAATAGCTCATGTTGTTGTGGCTGACTTCTCCTCATATTTAGATCATGTTTTGTTGTTGTGGCTGACTTCTCTTCATATTTAGATCATGTTTTGTTGTTGTGGCTGACTTCTCTTCATATTTAGATCATGTTGTGTTGTTGTGGCTGACTTCTCTTCATATTTAGATCATGTTTTGTTGTTGTGGCTGACTTCTCTTCATATTTAGATCATGTTTTGTTGTTGTGGCTGACTTCTCCTCATATATTGTTCATGTTGTGTTGTTGTTTCTAACTTATCTTTATATATACCTCGTGTTGTGTTGTTGTGGCTGACTTCTCTTCATATACATGAACAATATAAATAAATACAACTAAAGTCAAGGTTGATCGCCTGTCTTCTGTAGTTGTTCCTGCATACTGAATACTGAATACTTGTCATTCCTGCCTACTGTATATTTAATACTAGTTGTTCCTGAATGCTGAATTGTAGTTGTTCCTGCATACTGAATATTGAATACAAGTTGTTCCTGCATACTGAATATTGAATACAAGTTGTTCCTGCATACTGAATATTGAATACAAGTTGTTACTGCATACTGAATATTGAATACTAGTTGTTCCTGCATACTGAATATTGAATACTAGTTGTTCCTGCATTCTGAATATTGACTATTAGTTGTTCCTGTATACTGATTACTGAATACTAGTTGTTCCTGTATACTGAATACTGAATACTAGTTGTTCCTACATACTGAATATTGAATACTAGTTGTTCCTGCCAATACCAGCACCTGGATTTAGAGCAGGGCTCTCCAACCCTGTTCCTGATGAGCTACCCTCCTGTAGGTTTTCACTCCAACCCTGTTCCTGGTGAGCTACCCTGCTGTATGTTTTCACTCCAACCCCAGTTGTAAGTAACCTGATTCAGCTTATAAACAAGCTAATAATTAGGATCAGGTTTTCTAGATTATGGTTTGAGTGAACCTACAGGATGGTAGCTGTGTAGGAACAGGGTTGGAGAGCCCTGATCTAGATGCACTGCTGTGCACAGGGTTTCCTCTGTTTATATATGTATAACTCATGTTGTGTTTTTGCAGGGTGAACGCTACATGGCCCATGGTCGACTACGAGAGGAGTCCACTCTCAGAAAACCTATCCAACACCCTACCAGGTACCAGGTAAGAAGAAAGAAAGAAAGAAAGAAGAGGGGTGTGGGAGGGTAATGGGTGAGAAAAAGTCAGAGGGAAATGGGGGGCACAGAAGGAAAGAGAATGATAGAGCTAGGGAGAAATTGACAATTATCGAGACAGATAGATGCTGAGACCTTCTGCATATCGGTTTAACGCGATACCGAGAAATGGAGTGAGTGGAAGCAGCTACTGGCCCAGTAAAGGAGTGTGGAGTGAGAGACTGAATTGGGACAATAGATGGAATGGAATGAGGGAAGGTCTTTCTGTCCTCCACCTTTGCCCTATGAGACATCTTCTCTCTTCCTCTGTCGTGAGAGGTCATTCTATTGTCTCTCACACAACATATTGCTTCTCTATAAAAGCCTTTCTCCTGACACACAAACACATCCATGCACACACACAAACACATCCATACACACACACACAAACACATCCATTCTCACACACACACATGCCCACACACGCCACACACACATATTGACGGGTTCCCAGAGAGTAGGTCTTAAGGCATCCACATGCAGTGGTGTAAAATACTTACAGTTGAAGTCGGAAGCTTACATACACCCTAGCAAAATACATTTAACCTATTTGGGCTAGTGGGCAGTATTTTGACGTTCAGATAAAAAGTGCCCAAAGTAAACTGCCTATTACTCAGGCCCAGAAGCTAGGATATGCATATAATTGATAGATTTGGATATAAAACAATCTAAAGTTTCTAAACTGTTAAAATAATGCCTGTGAGTGGACAAACCATCCCAAAACAAAAAATATCAGCCTACCACTGTTTCCAATGGCTGTCATGTTTATTATGAGGTGAAATCCTCCCAGATTGCAGTTCCTAGGGCTTCCACTAGATGTCAACAGTCTTTATAAAGAGTTTTAGGTTGGTTCTTGGAAAAATGAGCTAGAATTTGTAGTTTTTCTAAGTGTCTCCCATTTTGGCTGCAGTGTTTTCATGCGCGTGGATGAGAGCGCATTCTTTGTTGTTTATCTTCGGTAAAGACAATAACGATTCTCCGTCTTAAATTGTATCGTTTATTTCCGTATTAGGGTACCTGAGGTTTGATTAAAACGTTGTTTGACATGTTTGGTGAAGTTTATTGGTAACGTTTGGGATTCATTTTGTATGCATTTTGAAGGAGGGAAACCGGTGGATTATTGAATGAAGCGCGCCAGCTAAACTGAGTTTTTGGGTATGGAAAGAAGGACTTTATCGAACAAAAGGACCATTTATGATGTAGCTGGGACCTTTTGGAGTGCCAATAGAAGAAGATCTTCAAAGGTAAGGCATTTATTATATCGCTATTTCTGACTTTCGTGGCACACCTGCCTGGTTGAAAAATGTTTTTCATGCTTTTGAATGCGGGGCGCTGTCCTCAGATAATCGCATGGTGTGCTTTCGCCGTAAAGCCTTTCTGAAATCTGACACAGTGGCTGGATTAACAAGACGTTAACCTTTCTAGGACACACGTTCCGCTAGCAGAACCCCACCCCCACAACATTCCGCTGAAAAGGCAGCGCGGGAAATTCAAATATTTTTTTGAAATATGTAACTTTCACACATTAACAAGTCCAATACAGCAAATGAAAGATACACATCTTGTTAATCTACCCATCGTGTCCGATTTAAAAAAAATGCTTTACAGCGAAAACACACATGATTACGTTAGATCACCACCAAGTCCAAAAAACACACAGCCATTTTCCCAGCCAAAGATAGCAGTCACAAAAAGCAGTAATAGAGATAAAATGAATCACTAACCTTTGATGATCTTCATCAGATGACACTCATAGGACATCATGTTACACAATACATTTATTTTTTGTTCGATAATATGCATATTTATATCCAAAAATCTTAGTTGACATTGGCACCATGTTCAGAAATGCCTCCAAAATATCCGGAGAAATTGCAGTGAGCCACATCAAATAACAGAAATACTCATCATAAACTTTGATGAAAGATACATGTTTTACATAGAATTAAAGATACACTTGTTCTTAATGCAACTGCTGTGTCAGATTTCAAAAAAACTTTACGGAAAAAGCACACCATGCAATAATCTGAGACGGTGCTCAGATATAAATAACATTTCTCCGTCAGCAGAAATACGAAATTACATCATAAATATTCCCTTACCTTTGATCTTCATCAGAATGCACTCCCAGGAATCCTAGTACCACAATAAATTGTTGTTTTGTTTGATAATGTCAATTATTTATGTCCAAGTAGTTACTTTTGCTAGCGCGTTTAGTACACATTTCCAAACGCTTGTGCAAGTTCCGCATAACGTCGGACGAAAACTTTTAAAAGTTATATCACAGGTCGAAAAACTTGTCAAACTAAGTAGAGAATCAATCTTCAGGATGTTGTTATCATATATATCCAAAAACGTTCCAACCGGAGCATTCCTTCGTGTCTGTAGAAGTTATGGAACGCAAGGCGATATCATGAGGAAAGTGCATGACCAGGAACTGGCAATCTGCCAGACCACTGTCTCATTCCCCTCTCATCCGGCCCCACAACACAGTATAAACTTCATTCAACGTTCTACAGACTGTTGACATCTAGTGGAAGGCGTAGGAAGTGCAAACAAATCCATGTCTTCCTGGGATTTGAATAGGCGATGAGTTGAACATCAACCAGCCTCAGAATTTCCACTTCCTGTTTGGAAGTTTGACTGCCATATGAGTTCTGTTATACTCACAGACATAATTCAAACAGTTTTAGAAACTTTGGGGTGTTTTCTATTCAATAGTAATAATAATATGCGTATATTAGCATCTGGGACAGAGTAGGAGGCAGTTCACTCTGGGCACGCTTTTGATCCAAAGTGAAAATGCTGCCCCCTATCCCTAAAAAGTTCAGCTTTATTTTGATGTATGACACTTGTATTTTCATGAATGTTAAATAATTATATTTCTGTCATTTGAATTTCGCGCTCTGCAATTTCATCGGATGTTGTCGAGGTGGGTCGCTAGCGCAACGCCTGCGCCAGAAAGGTTCAACTCTATTTTTCACAATTCCTGACATTTAATACTAGGTCAGTTAGGATCACCACTTTATTTAAAAAATGTGAAATGTCAAAACAATAGTGGAGAGAATGATTTCTTTCAGCTTACATTTCTATCAACATATTCCCAGTGGGTCAGAAGTTTACATACACTCAATTAGTATTTGGTAGCATTGCCTTTAAATTGTTTAACTTGGGTCAAACGTTTCGGGCAGCCTTCCACAAGCTTCCCACAATAATTTGGGTGAATTTTGGCCCATTCCTCCTGACAGAGCTGCTGTAACTGAGTCAGGTTTGTAGGACTACTTGCTCGCACACACTTTTTCAGTTTTGCCCACAATTTTTTTATAGGATTGGGGTCAGGGCTTTGTGAAGACCACTCCAATACCTTGACTTTGTTGTCCTTAAAACCTCTTAGTGCAAAAATCCTTCTAGTGGGATCAAATTCGACAACATCCGGTGAAATCGGAGCGCGCCAAATTCAAAATACAAAATCGTAATATTAAACATTCATGAAAATACAAGTGTCCTATATCATTTAAAAGCTTAACTTCTTGTTAATCCAGCCGCTTGTCAGATTTCAAAAAGATTTTACGGCGAAAGCATACCATGCGATTATCTGAGGACAGCGCCCCGCATACAAAAGCATGACAAAAAAATTCCAAACCAGCACAGGTGTCACAAAAGTCAGAAATAGCGATAAAATAAATCACTTACCTTTGAAGACCTTCCTCTGTTTGCAATCCCAAGTGTACCAGCTACACAGCAAATGGTTGTTTTGTTCGATAAAGTCCTTCTTTATATCCCAAAAAAGTCAGCTTAGTTGGTGCTCTTGATTCAGTAATCCACCTGTTTCCCTCGTTCAAAATGTATAGAAAGGAATCCCAAAAGTTACCAATAAACTTCAAACAAGTCAAACAACATTTCTAATCAATCCTCGGGTACCCTAATATGTAAATAAACAATCAAATTTAAGACGGAGAATAGTATGTTTATTACCGGATATAAATAACGAAGTGCGCACCCTCATCCACGCACGTCACAATAGCACAGTAAAAATGGGAGCCACCTAGAAATACTACAAATTCTAGCTCATTTTTCAAAAAACAAGCCTAAAACTGTTGGATGGGCAGACACCTCAACAACAAAAAAATCTGGATGGATTCTCCTCGGGTTTATGCCTGCCATATCAGTTCTGTTATACTCACAGACATTATTTTAACAGTTTTAGAAACTTCAGAGTGTTTTCTATCCAATACTACCAATTTTATGCATATCCTAGCTTCTGGGCCTGAGTAACAGGCAATTTACTTTGGGCACGAAATACCGAATACTGCCACCGGCCCTCAAGAAGTTTTAAGCCATTTTGCAACAACTTTGGAAGTATGCTTGGGGTCATTCTCCATTTGGAAGACCCATTTGCCACCAAGCTTTAACTTCCTGACTGATGTCTTGAGATGTTGCTTCAATATATCCACATAATTTTCCATCCTCATGATGACATCTATTTTGTGAAGTGCACCAGTCCCTCCTGCAGCAAAGCAACCCACAACATGATTGCTGCCACTCCCGTGCTTCATGGTTGGGATGGTGTTCTTCGGCTTTCAAGCCTCCCCCTTTTTCCTCCAAACATAACGATGGTCATTATGGCCAAACAGTTCTATTTTTGTTCCATCAGTCCAGAGGACATTTCTCCAAGCTGTACGGACTTTGTCACCATGTGCAGTTGAAAATCGTTGTCTGGCTTTTTTATGGCGGTTTTGGAGCTGTGGCTTCTTCCTTGCTGAGCGGCCAGGTCATGTCGATATAGGACTCGTTTTACTGTGGATATAGATACTTTTGTACCTGTTTCCTCCAGCATCTTCACAAGGTCCTTTGCTGTTGTTCTGGGATTGATTTGCACTTTTCGCACATAAAGTATGTTCATCTCTAGGAGACAGAACGCATCTCCTTCCTGAGCGGCATGACGGCTGCGTGGTCCCATGGTGTTTATACTTGCATACTATTGTTTGTACAGATGAACGTGGTACCTTCAGGCGTTTGGAAATTGCTCCCCAAGGATGAACCAGACTTGTGGAGGTCTACAAAAAAAAATTCTGAGGTCTTGGCTGATTTCTTTTGATTCTCCCATGATGTCAAGCAAAGAGGCAACTGAGTTTGAAGATAGGCTTTGAAATACATACACAGGTACACCTTCAATTGTATATTTGTCAGTATATTTGAAACCAAATACTTTTATACTTTTACTCAAGTAGTATTTTACTGGATGACTTTCACTTTTAGTTTTTAATTTGACATTTTATTTAACCTTTATTTAACTAGGCAGTTATTTTCTATAAAATGTATCTTTACTTTTACTCAAGTATGACAATTGGATACTTTTTCCAACACTGCTTCAATGTTATTATAGTTTTCTGTTTCTATATTAGTTGTATTTAGTTATAGTTGTATACAAATGTTTCTATTTCATTTTTATATGATTTAATTTCAGTTTTAGTGTTAGGGACAGAAAGTGTGAGAGGCTTGGAGCCAATTGTTTGGTATAGTTTTGTGTGTTTTTAAAGAGTTTGTGTGTTTTTTTTATGTCACTTCTTCCAACTGGGGGCAGTAATTCATAAGGTGATGGGTCAGGTCATAGGTTAGGTTAGGTTAGGCCTTTTCATGACACCAATGCTACGTTGGAGTCATTCCACGTCCCTTTTGATTGGCTGGTAATTTGGTCAAGAAAACAATTGATGCCTCCCGGGTGGCACAGTGGTCTAGGGCACTGCATCGCAGTGCTAACTGCGCCACCAGAGTCTCTGGGTTCGCGCCCAGGCTCTGTCGCAGCCGGCCGCGACCGGGAGGTCCGTGGGGCGACGCACAATTGGCATAGCGTCGTCCAGGGTAGGGAGGGTTTGGCCGGTAGGGATATCCTTGTCTCATCGCGCTCCAGCAACTCCTGTGGCAGGCCGGGCGCAGTGCGCGCCAACCAAGGGGGCCAGGTACACGGTGTTTCCTCCGACACATTGGTGCGGCTGGCTTCCGGGTTGGAGGCGCGCTGTGTTAAGAAGCAGTACGGCTGGTTGGGTTGTGCTTCGGAGGACGCATGGCTTTCGACCTTCGTCTCTCCCGAGCCCGTACGGGAGTTGTAGCGATGAGACAAGGTAGTAATTACTAGCGATTGGATACCACGAAAATTGGGGAGAAAATGGGATAAAAAATTTTTTTTAAAAATTGATCTGTCTGGAAACAATTTATCCATTATTGCAATATGGTTTTGGAAACCTTGAACACTCAACGTAATTATCATCACAAAATAACTTTACAAAAGACATCCTCTGTGGAAATCTATGGTAAAACAGTTAATGTTTTATTTAACCTTTCACGAGTCTCTACCCCGGGTCCGGGATCACCCCCCACCCCCCCCAAACTGAGTAGCATAGCCTAGCATAGCGTCACAATTAAATAGTAGCATCTAAATATCATTAAATCACAAGTCCAAGACACCTAATGAAAGATACAGATCTTGTGAAAAAAGCCACCATTTCAGTTTTTTAAAATGTTTTACAGGGAAGACAAAATATGTAAATCTATTAGCTAACCACGTTAGCAAAAGACACCACTTTTCTAACTCCATCAGTTTCTTACTCCATCAGGTGCTATCACCAATTCGGCTAAACTAAGATATTGATAGCCACTAACCAAGAAAAAACCTCATCAGATGACAGTCTGATAACATATTTATGGTATAGGATAGGTTTTGTTAGAAAAATGTGCATATTTCAGGTAGATATCATAGTTTACAATTGCACCCACCGTCACAAATGGACTAGAATAAATACATAGAGCAACGTGTTTACCTAATTACTAATCATCAAACATTTCGTGAAAATACACAGCATACACTAATCGAAAGACACAGATCCTGTGAATACAGACAATATTTCAGATTTTCTAAGTGTTTTACGGCAAAAACACAATAAATCGTTATATTAGCATACCACATATGCAAACGTTACCAGAGCATTGATTCTAGCCAAAGAGAGCGATAACGTAAACATCGCCAAAATATATAAATTTTTTCACTAACCTTCTCAGAATTCTTCAGATGACACTCCTGTAACATCACATTACAACATACATATACAGTTTGTTCGAAAATGTGCATATTTAGCCACCAAAATCATGGTTAGACAATGAGAAAAGTAGCCCAGCTGGTCAGACAATGTCGTGCGCCATATTAGACAGTGATCTAGTCGTATACATAAATACTCATAAACGTGACTAAAAAATATAGGGTGGACAGCGATTGATAGACAATTTAATTCTTAATACAATCGCTGATTTACATTTTTTTTAATTATCCTTACTTTTCAATACAGTTTGCGCCAAGCGAAGCTATGTCAAACAAAATGGCGTCATAAGCGATTAACATTTCTCGACAGAAACACGATTTATCATAATAAATTGTTCCTACTTTGAGCTGTTCTTCCATCAGAATCTTGGGCAAAGAATCCTTTCTTGGGTCTAATCGTCTTTTGGTCGAAAGCTGTCCTCTTGCCATGTAGAAATGCCCATTGCGTTCGGCATGAACTGGAACCGTGCCCAGAGATTCACAGTGTCTCAGAAATAAATGTCCCAAAATCGCACTAAACGGATATAAATTGCTATAAAACGGTTTAAATTAACTACCGTATGATGTTTTTAACTCCTATAACGAGTAGAAACATGACCGGAGAAATATAACTGGCTACCCTAATGCTTGGAAAAAGAGCAGGTCTGTGTCCACCGCGCGCCCGACGCATCTGGAAAAGAGTTCCTACCTACACGTGTTTTTGTTTTATAGGGGCTGTGATTGCGCAATCGATACCATTCAAATCGTCATCACGTAAAGGCATCCAGGGGAAGACGTAAGCAGTGTCCGTATCCTGATAGCGTTCAGTGGCCTTTAAACTGACTCCAGATCAGGGGCCAAAATGTGTGAAATCTGACTCCATGTCAGGGAAATTGCTGTAGAATGAGTTCTGTTCCACTCAGAGACAAAATTCCAACGCCTATAGAAACTAGAGTGTTTTCTATCCAATAATAGTAATAATATGCATATTGTACGAGCAAGAATTTAGTAGGAAGCCGTTTAATCTGTAATGCAATTATGCTAATGAGAAAACAGCACCCCCTGTAGTCGCAAGAAGTTGACACAGCTTCGAGCTGATGTTTTTTTTTTTCCCCACCCGAGTTTCCATTAGCTCAGGAAGTGCCATGCATAACCTCAGTGGGAATCTTTGAGATAAACACGCATAATAAGTGTGTCTTTTGTACTGGTAAAGTTATTTTTGGTTGATAATTAAACTGAGTGTTCAAGGTACATATGAAAGTAGAATTTCGGAGCTTTCCAAAAGCGAATTGCCTGTAGTAATTATCAACGTGTAGATAAAGTGTTGGTACAGTTGCCCCACTGGGGTCAATTGTTCAAATGAGAACCCTATAGCTGTATGGGTTCTCAGGGACTAAGGTTAGGTTATGTTTAAATTATAAAATCATTCTCAATGTGACGTGGATTTAAAGGAATAGCGCAGAGACTGGTGCAAAAAAAATATGTTGGAAGGTAACTTTCTCTTGCCCATGTTTACACCAATCTAATACTTTTCAGCATTAGTTAGACACTTAGCATTTTTTTCCCCTGTTAGCTAATGATAGCTAGTGCTAGTTCAGGGCAGCAGGTAGCCTAGTGGTTAGAGCATTGGGCCAGTAACCGAAATGTTGCTGGATCGAATCCCTGAGTTGACAATGTAATAATCTCTTGTTCTGCCCCTGAACAAGGCAGTTAACCCACTGTTCCTGGTAGGCTGTCATTGTAAATAAGAATTTGTTCTTAACTGACTTGGCTAGTTAAATAAAGGTTAAATAGTGTTGAACAAGCAAGGCATTTTTGAAACATGTCCACATTTACCCACCACATTCAGTATCTAGAAAACCCCATTAGAGTATTGCCCAGAGTAAAAAAAAATTATAAAAGCATTCACAAAATTCATGATGGGTTTTATTCGTTTTGGGGTCAGAGATAATAGTTTCAGTAAAGTTTTAGTTTTTCTTATGGGTTTGTTAATTATTTTATTTCAGTTTGCTAAATAGTTTTGTCATGATTAGTTTTAGTTTCGTATAATATTTTCAGCTTTCATAACTCCAACTCTCTCCTCTCCACCTCTACTCTCCCTTTCATATTTTCTCAACTTTCTGCACTCTCCTCCCACCCTCCTCTCCCCTCATCCCTCTTTCCACTCTCTCCACTCTCTCCTCCTGCAGAAGATCATGAAGCGTCTCATTAAGCGGTATGTTCTGAAGGCTCAGGTTGACAGAGAAAATGATGACGTCAATGAAGGTGAAGATCTAATCTCCTTCAACGTCGACTTTATGTACCTCACCAGATTATACCTGAATGGGTTGCTGTTGTGATTGTAACTGTGTGTGTGTGTTGTCATTGTGATTGTGACTGGATTGGTGTTGTCAGTGTGACTGGATTGGTGTTGTCAGTGTGACTGGGTTGGTGTTGTCAGTGTGACTGGGTTGGTGTGGTCAGTGTGACTGGGTTGGTGTTGTCAGTGTGACTGGGTTGGTGTTGTCAGTGTGACTGGGTTGGTGTTGTCAGTGTGAATTGGGTTGGTGTTGTCAGTGTGAATTGGGTTGGTGTTGTCAGTGTGAATTGGGTTGGTGTTGTCAGTGTGAATTGGGTTGGTGTTGTCAGTGTGAATTGGGTTGGTGTGGTCAGTGTGAATTGGGTTGGTGTGGTCAGTGTGAATTGGGTTGGTGTTGTCATTGTAACTAGGTTGGTGTTGTCAGTGTAAATAGGTTGGTGTTGTCATTGTAACTAGGTTGGTGTTGTCATTGTAACTAGGTTGGTGTTGTCATTGTAACTAGGTTGGTGTTGTCATTGAAACTAGGTTGGTGTTGTCAGTGTAACTAGGTTGGTGTTGTCAGTGTAACTGGGTTGGTGTTGTCAGTGTGACTGGGTTGGTGTTGTCATTGTGATTGTGATTGTGACTGGGTTGGTGTTGTCAGTGTAACTAGGTTGGTGTTGTCAGTGTAACTAGGTTGGTGTTGTCAGTGTAACTGGGTTGGTGTTGTCAGTGTGACTGGGTTGGTGTTGTCATTGTGATTGTGATTGTGACTGGGTTGGTGTTGTCAGTGTGACTGGGTTGGTGTTGTGATTGTGATTGTGACTAGGTTGGTGTGGTCAGTGTGACTGGGTTGGTGTTGTCAGTGTGACTGGATTGGTGTTGTCAGTGTGACTGGGTTGGTGTGGTCAGTGTGACTGGGTTGGTGTGGTCAGTGAGACTGGGTTGGTGTGGTCAGTGTGACTGGGTTGGTGTGGTCAGTGTGACTGGGTTGGTGTGGTCAGTGTGACTGGGTTGGTGTGGTCAGTGTGACTGGGTTGGTGTGGTCAGTGTGACTGGGTTGGTGTGGTCAGTGTGACTGGGTTGGTGTGGTCAGTGTGACTGGGTTGATGTGGTCAGTGTGAGTGTGACTGGGTTGGTGTGGTCAGTGTGACTGGGTTGGTGTGGTCAGTGTGACTGGGTTGGTGTGGTCAGTGTGACTGGGTTGATGTGGTCAGTGTGAGTGTAACTGGGTTGGTGTTGTCAGTGTGACTGGGTTGGTGTTGTCAGTGTAACTGGGTTGGTGTTGTCAGTGTACCTGGGTTGGTGTTGTCAGTGTAACTGGGTTGGTGTTGTCAGTGTAACTGGGTTGGTGTTGTCAGTGTAACTGGGTTGGTGTTGTCAGTGTAACTGGGTTGGTGTTGTCAGTGTAACTGGGTTGGTGTTGTCAGTGTGACTGGGTTGGTGTTGTCAGTGTGACTGGGTTGGTGTTGTCAGTGTGACTGGGTTGGTGTTGTCAGTGTGACTGGGTTGGTGTTGTCAGCATGACTGGGTTGGTGTTGTCAATGTGACTGGATTGGTGTTGTCAGCGCGACTGGGTTGGTGTTGTCAGCGCGACTGGGTTGGTGTTGTCAGTGCGACTGGGTTGGTGTTGTCAGTGCGACTGGGTTGGTGTTGTCAGTGCGACTGGGTTGGTGTTGTCAGTGCGACTGGGTTGGTGTTGTCAGTGTGACTGGGTTGGTGTTGTCAGTGTGACTGGGTTGGTGTGGTCAGTGTGACTGGGTTGGTGTGACTGGGTTGGTGTGGTCAGTGTGACTGGGTTGATGTGGTCAGTGTGAGTGTGACTGGGTTGGTGTGGTCAGTGTGACTGGGTTGGTGTGGTCAGTGTGACTGGGTTGGTGTGGTCAGTGTGAGTGTGACTGGGTTGGTTTTGTCAGTGTAACTAGGTTGATGTGGTCAGTGTGACTGGGTTGATGTGGTCAGTGTGAGTGTGACTGGGTTGATGTGGTCAGTGTGAGTGTGACTGGGTTGGTGTGGTCAGTGTGACTGGGTTGGTGTGGTCAGTGTGACTGGGTTGATGTGGTCAGTGTGAGTGTGACTGGGTTGGTTTTGTCAGTGTGACTGGGTTGGTGTTGTCAGTGTGACTGGGTTGGTGTGGTCAGTGTGACTGGGTTGATGTGGTCAGTGTGACTGGGTTGGTGTGGTCAGTGTGACTGGGTTGGTGTGGTCAGTGTAACTAGGTTGGTGTGGTCAGTGTGACTGGGTTGGTGTTGTCAGTGTGACTGGGTTGGTGTGGTCAGTGTGACTGGGTTGATGTGGTCAGTGTGACTGGGTTGATGTGGTCAGTGTGACTGGGTTGGTGTGGTCAGTGTGACTGGGTTGGTGTGGTCAGTGTGACTGGGTTGGTGTGGTCAGTGTGACTGGGTTGGTGTGGTCAGTGTGACTGGGTTGGTGTGGTCAGTGTGACTGGGTTGGTGTGGTCAGTGTGACTGGGTTGATGTGGTCAGTGTGACTGGGTTGGTGTTGTCAGTGTGAGTGTGACTGGGTTGATGTGGTCAGTGTGACTGGGTTGATGTGGTCAGTGTGACTGGGTTGATGTGGTCAGTGTGACTGGGTTGATGTGGTCAGTGTGACTGGGTTGGTGTTGTCAGTGTGAGTGTGACTGGGTTGGTTTTGTCAGTGTGACTGGGTTGATGTTGTCAGTGTAACTGGGTTGGTGTTGTCAGTGTACCTGGGTTGGTGTTGTCAGTGTAACTGGGTTGGTGTTGTCAGTGTAACTGGGTTGGTGTTGTCAGTGTAACTGGGTTGGTGTTGTCAGTGTAACTGGGTTGGTGTTGTCAATGTGACTGGGTTGGTGTTGTCAGTGTGACTGGGTTGGTGTTGTCAGTGTGACTGGGTTGGTGTTGTCAGTGTGACTGGGTTGGTGTTGTCAGTGTGACTGGGTTGGTGTTGTCAGTGTGACTGGTTTGATGTGGTCAGTGTGACTGGGTTGGTGTTGTCAGTGTGACTGGGTTGGTGTTGTCAGTGTGACTGGGTTGATGTGGTCAGTGTGACTGGGTTGGTGTTGTCAGTGTGATTATGACTGGGTTGGTGTTGTCAGTGTGACTGGGTTGGTGTTGTCAGTGTGACTGGGTTGGTGTGGTCAGTGTAACTAGGTTGGTGTTGTCAGTGTGATTGTGACTGGGTTGGTGTTGTCAGTGTGACTGGGTTGGTGTTGTCAGTGTGACTGGGTTGGTGTTGTCAGTGTGATTGTGACTGGGTTGGTGTTGTCAGTGTGACTGGGTTGGTGTTGTCAGTGTAACTAGGTTGGTGTTGTCAGTGTGACTGGGTTGGTGTTGTCAGTGTGATTGTGACTGGGTTGGTGTTGTCAGTGTGACTGGGTTGGTGTGGTCAGTGTGAATTGGGTTGGTGTGGTCAGTGTGACTGGGTTGGTGTGGTCAGTGTAACTCTGTTGGTGTGGTCAGTGTGACTGGGTTGGTGTTGTCAGTGTGACTGGGTTGATGTGGTCAGTGTGAGTGTGACTGGGTTGGTGTGGTCAGTGTGACTGGGTTGGTGTGGTCAGTGTAACTGGGTTGGTGTTGTCAGTGTGACTGGGTTGGTGTTGTCAGTGTGACTGCGTTGGTGTTGTCAGTGTAACTAGATTGGTGTTGTCAGTGTAACTAGATTGGTGTTGTCAGTGTAACTAGATTGGTGTGGTCAATGTGACTGGGTTGGTGTGGTCAGTGTGACTGGGTTGGTGTTGTCAGTGTGAGTGGGTTGGTGTTGTCAGCGTGACTGGGTTGGTGTTGTCAGCGTGACTGGGTTGGTGTTGTCAGCGTGACTGGGTTGGTGTTGTCAGCGTGACTGGGTTGGTGTTGTCAGTGTGAATTGGGTTGGTGTTGTCAGTGTGAATTGGGTTGGTGTTGTCAGTGTGAATTGGGTTGGTGTTGTCAGTGTGAATTGGGTTGGTGTTGTCAGTGTGAATTGGGTTGGTGTGGTCAGTGTGAATTGGGTTGGTGTGGTCAGTGTGAATTGGGTTGGTGTTGTCATTGTAACTAGGTTGGTGTTGTCAGTGTAAATAGGTTGGTGTTGTCATTGTAACTAGGTTGGTGTTGTCATTGTAACTAGGTTGGTGTTGTCATTGTAACTAGGTTGGTGTTGTCATTGAAACTAGGTTGGTGTTGTCAGTGTAACTAGGTTGGTGTTGTCAGTGTAACTGGGTTGGTGTTGTCAGTGTGACTGGGTTGGTGTTGTCATTGTGATTGTGATTGTGACTGGGTTGGTGTTGTCAGTGTAACTAGGTTGGTGTTGTCAGTGTAACTAGGTTGGTGTTGTCAGTGTAACTGGGTTGGTGTTGTCAGTGTGACTGGGTTGGTGTTGTCATTGTGATTGTGATTGTGACTGGGTTGGTGTTGTCAGTGTGACTGGGTTGGTGTTGTGATTGTGATTGTGACTAGGTTGGTGTGGTCAGTGTGACTGGGTTGGTGTTGTCAGTGTGACTGGATTGGTGTTGTCAGTGTGACTGGGTTGGTGTGGTCAGTGTGACTGGGTTGGTGTGGTCAGTGAGACTGGGTTGGTGTGGTCAGTGTGACTGGGTTGGTGTGGTCAGTGTGACTGGGTTGGTGTGGTCAGTGTGACTGGGTTGGTGTGGTCAGTGTGACTGGGTTGGTGTGGTCAGTGTGACTGGGTTGGTGTGGTCAGTGTGACTGGGTTGGTGTGGTCAGTGTGACTGGGTTGATGTGGTCAGTGTGAGTGTGACTGGGTTGGTGTGGTCAGTGTGACTGGGTTGGTGTGGTCAGTGTGACTGGGTTGATGTGGTCAGTGTGAGTGTAACTGGGTTGGTGTTGTCAGTGTGACTGGGTTGGTGTTGTCAGTGTAACTGGGTTGGTGTTGTCAGTGTACCTGGGTTGGTGTTGTCAGTGTAACTGGGTTGGTGTTGTCAGTGTAACTGGGTTGGTGTTGTCAGTGTAACTGGGTTGGTGTTGTCAGTGTAACTGGGTTGGTGTTGTCAGTGTAACTGGGTTGGTGTTGTCAGTGTGACTGGGTTGGTGTTGTCAGTGTGACTGGGTTGGTGTTGTCAGTGTGACTGGGTTGGTGTTGTCAGCATGACTGGGTTGGTGTTGTCAATGTGACTGGATTGGTGTTGTCAGCGCGACTGGGTTGGTGTTGTCAGCGCGACTGGGTTGGTGTTGTCAGCGCGACTGGGTTGGTGTTGTCAGTGCGACTGGGTTGGTGTTGTCAGTGCGACTGGGTTGGTGTTGTCAGTGCGACTGGGTTGGTGTTGTCAGTGTGACTGGGTTGGTGTTGTCAGTGTGACTGGGTTGGTGTGGTCAGTGTGACTGGGTTGGTGTGACTGGGTTGGTGTGGTCAGTGTGACTGGGTTGATGTGGTCAGTGTGAGTGTGACTGGGTTGGTGTGGTCAGTGTGACTGGGTTGGTGTGGTCAGTGTGACTGGGTTGGTGTGGTCAGTGTGAGTGTGACTGGGTTGGTTTTGTCAGTGTAACTAGGTTGATGTGGTCAGTGTGACTGGGTTGATGTGGTCAGTGTGAGTGTGACTGGGTTGATGTGGTCAGTGTGAGTGTGACTGGGTTGGTGTGGTCAGTGTGACTGGGTTGGTGTGGTCAGTGTGACTGGGTTGATGTGGTCAGTGTGAGTGTGACTGGGTTGGTTTTGTCAGTGTGACTGGGTTGGTGTTGTCAGTGTGACTGGGTTGGTGTGGTCAGTGTGACTGGGTTGATGTGGTCAGTGTGACTGGGTTGGTGTGGTCAGTGTGACTGGGTTGGTGTGGTCAGTGTAACTAGGTTGGTGTGGTCAGTGTGACTGGGTTGGTGTTGTCAGTGTGACTGGGTTGGTGTGGTCAGTGTGACTGGGTTGATGTGGTCAGTGTGACTGGGTTGATGTGGTCAGTGTGACTGGGTTGGTGTGGTCAGTGTGACTGGGTTGGTGTGGTCAGTGTGACTGGGTTGGTGTGGTCAGTGTGACTGGGTTGGTGTGGTCAGTGTGACTGGGTTGGTGTGGTCAGTGTGACTGGGTTGGTGTGGTCAGTGTGACTGGGTTGATGTGGTCAGTGTGACTGGGTTGGTGTTGTCAGTGTGAGTGTGACTGGGTTGATGTGGTCAGTGTGACTGGGTTGATGTGGTCAGTGTGACTGGGTTGATGTGGTCAGTGTGACTGGGTTGATGTGGTCAGTGTGACTGGGTTGGTGTTGTCAGTGTGAGTGTGACTGGGTTGGTTTTGTCAGTGTGACTGGGTTGATGTTGTCAGTGTAACTGGGTTGGTGTTGTCAGTGTACCTGGGTTGGTGTTGTCAGTGTAACTGGGTTGGTGTTGTCAGTGTAACTGGGTTGGTGTTGTCAGTGTAACTGGGTTGGTGTTGTCAGTGTAACTGGGTTGGTGTTGTCAATGTGACTGGGTTGGTGTTGTCAGTGTGACTGGGTTGGTGTTGTCAGTGTGACTGGGTTGGTGTTGTCAGTGTGACTGGGTTGGTGTTGTCAGTGTGACTGGGTTGGTGTTGTCAGTGTGACTGGTTTGATGTGGTCAGTGTGACTGGGTTGGTGTTGTCAGTGTGACTGGGTTGGTGTTGTCAGTGTGACTGGGTTGATGTGGTCAGTGTGACTGGGTTGGTGTTGTCAGTGTGATTATGACTGGGTTGGTGTTGTCAGTGTGACTGGGTTGGTGTTGTCAGTGTGACTGGGTTGGTGTGGTCAGTGTAACTAGGTTGGTGTTGTCAGTGTGATTGTGACTGGGTTGGTGTTGTCAGTGTGACTGGGTTGGTGTTGTCAGTGTGACTGGGTTGGTGTTGTCAGTGTGATTGTGACTGGGTTGGTGTTGTCAGTGTGACTGGGTTGGTGTTGTCAGTGTAACTAGGTTGGTGTTGTCAGTGTGACTGGGTTGGTGTTGTCAGTGTGATTGTGACTGGGTTGGTGTTGTCAGTGTGACTGGGTTGGTGTGGTCAGTGTGAATTGGGTTGGTGTGGTCAGTGTGACTGGGTTGGTGTGGTCAGTGTAACTCTGTTGGTGTGGTCAGTGTGACTGGGTTGGTGTTGTCAGTGTGACTGGGTTGATGTGGTCAGTGTGAGTGTGACTGGGTTGGTGTGGTCAGTGTGACTGGGTTGGTGTGGTCAGTGTAACTGGGTTGGTGTTGTCAGTGTGACTGGGTTGGTGTTGTCAGTGTGACTGCGTTGGTGTTGTCAGTGTAACTAGATTGGTGTTGTCAGTGTAACTAGATTGGTGTTGTCAGTGTAACTAGATTGGTGTGGTCAATGTGACTGGGTTGGTGTGGTCAGTGTGACTGGGTTGGTGTTGTCAGTGTGAGTGGGTTGGTGTTGTCAGCGTGACTGGGTTGGTGTTGTCAGCGTGACTGGGTTGGTGTTGTCAGCGTGACTGGGTTGGTGTTATCAGCGTGACTGGGTTGGTGTTGTCAGTGTGACTGGGTTGGTGTTGTCAGTGTGACTGGGTTGGTGTTGTCAGTGTGAGTGTGACTGGGTTGGTGTTGTCAGTGTGAGTGGGTTGGTGTTGTCAGCGTGACTGGGTTGGTGTTGTCAGCGTGACTGGGTTGGTGTTGTCAGCGTGACTGGGTTGGTGTTGTCAGCGTGACTGGGTTGGTGTTGTCAGCGTAACTGGGTTGGTGTTGTCATCGTGACTGGGTTGGTGTTGTCAGTGTGACTGGGTTGGTGTTGTCAGTGTGACTGGGTTGGTGTTGTCAATGTGACTGGGTTGGTGTGGTCAGTGTGACTGGGTTGGTGTTGTCAGCGTGACTGGGTTGGTGTTGTCAGCGTGACTGGGTTGGTGTTGTCAGTGTGAGCGTGACTGGGTTGGTGTTGTCAGTGTGAGCGTGACTGGGTTGGTGTTGTCAGTGTGAGTGTGACTGGGTTGGTGTTGTCAGTGTGACTGGGTTGGTGTGGTCAGTGTGACTGGGTTGGTGTGGTCAGTGTGACTGGGTTGGTGTGGTCAGTGTGACTGGGTTGGTGTTGTCAGTGTGACTGGGTTGGTGTTGTCAGTGTGACTGGGTTGGTGTGGTCAGTGTGACTGGGTTGGTGTGGTCAGTGTGACTGGGTTGGTGTGGTCAGTGTGACTGGGTTGGTGTGGTCAGTGTGACTGGGTTGGTGTGGTCAGTGTGACTGGGTTGGTGTGGTCAGTGTGACTGGGTTGGTGTGGTCAGTGTGACTGGGTTGGTGTGGTCAGCGTGACTGGGTTGGTGTTGTCAGCGTGACTGGGTTGGTGTTGTCAGCGTGACTGGGTTGGTGTTGTCAGCGTGACTGGGTTGGTGTTGTCAGTGTGACTGGGTTGGTGTTGTCAGTGTGACTGGGTTGGTGTTGTCAGTGTGAGTGACTGGGTTGCTGTTGTCAGTGTGAGTGTAACCGGGTTGCTGTTGTCAGTGTGTGTTGTATCCTACAGTATCTTAAAATATCACTGTGGACTAACAGTAGACTTTTATGAGCAAAATATTAAAATGTGTTCTTTTAAGTGAAGATTTGTAATGAGGTAATACTGGACATCTCCAGGCTGATGTGTTTGTTTCTTTGCATTTGTTTTATGTGTGTTTCATTCATACGTTTTCGTGTTTGTGTGACTGTCTGGCTGTGTGTGTTTGTGTCTTATAGGTGAGCTGAAGGAGATCAAGCAGGACATCTCCAGCCTGCGCTATGAGCTCCTGGAGGAGAAGTCTCAGGCCACCGGAGAACTGGCTGACCTCATCACACAACTCAGTGACAAGTTTGTGAAGAACACCACCAAAAGACCCTGAGAGAGAAGGGGAAGGGGGAGATGGGAAGGGGGAGAGAGGGAAGGGGGATACCTGAAAAGAGACAGAGGGAGAGAAGTGGGAAGAAGGGGATTGAGAGGGGGGGGGCGAGCTGGTGGACAGAGAAATAGACAGAGAGAAAGTGGGACAGAGAGAAGTGAGAAGAAGAGATGAAGGGGGGAGAGAGATGGGACGGAATAGAGAGCAAGGGAGGAGAGGAGGGAGGGAGAGAGAGAGGAGGAGAGATGAGGGTACATAAGGGATGGTTAAGAGTAGAAATCTGACGCAGCGAAGAGAGAGGCCACCCGTCCAAAACACATTAGCTCACCCTACCATGGGAACAGAGAGTGTGAGTGGGAGACAGGGAGAGAACAGAAGTTGAAAAAACACTGTGATGGTATTTTTACCTGAGGTATTGTTAGGGTGGTTGTACCTGAGGTATTGTTAGGGTGACTGTACCTGAGGTATTTTTTTTTCTTTTTTCTTTTTTTTTTTCTTGGGGGGTGGATCAGCTTAATATTGCGGAAAGAATGTTGCTTCCAATGTAATTGTCTGCATCATTTCCAATCCCCCATATTTTTTGGGGTAAATATATATATCCATTCACGTATGCATACATATGCACATATATGCATACACATACCCACATAGACATACATACTTTTTTAAAGAGTATACCTTTATTATTATTCCCCGCAAACCCTACCACCGATCCCCCAATTGGAGTAAACTGATAAACATTTCTGTTTTTACCTTCAATTTATACATCTTATACACATTTTACAGACAGTCTACTTTATAATAGTTCTCTCTTGTTTGTTCTTAGTCCTTCCTCTATTTCTGTTGTCCATCCAGTTTGATTTCCACTTGTAACTGTGCTATTTCACAATAGCTCCGCACCTATACACATTTCACAGATCCCGTATGCCCTACATTGTTTATCTTGTTATTAGTCCCACCCTTCAGCTCCACTCAACCTTTCCCATCTATCTTCCAACATCATCCATTTCGGATTTTTATTTGCCATATATTTTTCAACTGTGCTGTGATGCTTCACAAAAGATTTGAATCTTCCTATTCTCATAGCTTCCACGGATTGTAAATTAAAAATAAACATTTTTGCTAAAATAATTATTATATTATTGATTGATTGACTATGGCTTTTCAAATCCCCCAGTATTGCTATCTGTAGCGTTAGTTCTACGCAAATGTTTCAATTCTTCAACCATTCCTGGACCTGTGACCAAAAACGAGCTACATGCGGACAATACCAAAATAAATGGTCTAATGACTCTGCCTCCTCACAGCCGAATCTACAGAGCTGGGAAGATTGTATCCCCCATATATATAACATTCTATTAGTTGCAAGAATTTTGTACAATAATTTAAATTGAAAAATTCGAAGTTTTGAATCTGGCGTTGTTTTGCGTATCAATTCATAAACCATGTGCCATGGAATGGGTACATCGAAAATCTCTTCCCAACTATTTTGCAATTTATATGGCACAGCTGTAAGTTTTTTGGTCCTTAAATGAAATTGGTATATGTTTTTATTTATCACACTTTTCTTTAACCATTTATGTTCTTTAATATAAGGCCGACATACAAGTTCCTTACTTTTATCCCCTTCCACCTGCCTCTTCCATTTTTGTGGTAATGCTGCAATTAATTGGTTGTAATTTTGGGTAGAGCAGACATTTCCATATGTCTGTGTTAGCTGCATGTGTGACATTACTCCACCAGTCCTATTTATGATATCATTCACAAAAATTATACCTTTTTTAAACATTTCTTCGATAAATACAGTTTTTGTTATCAATTACTATATTTGAATTTAACCACAAGATTTGTTGTACTATTTGTTCCGTCCTTTCAGGTGGATTAAACTGAAATTGCAACCAACTTTCTAAGGCTTGTTTAAAAAATAAAGATATTTTGGAGATTATTTCCTTTTCAAGCAACCGAAAGTGAGCAGGTGTAATCTGAATAAAGGGAAAAAGGCCCTTCTTGAACATAGGATGAGACATTCGTACCAATCTACTAGAGAACCAGTTTGGATTTAAGTAAAACTTTTGTATGACTGATGCCTTTAGTGAGAGGTCTAATGCTTTAATATTTAATAATTTCTGCCCTCCGAATTCATATTCGTTATATAAATAGGCCCTTTTAATTTTATCTGGCTTGCCGTTCCAAATAAAATTGAATATTTTTTGTTCATATAATTTAAAAAGCAGGTCACTAGGTGTAGGCAAAACCATAAGCAAATAGGTAAACTGTGATATGATTAAAGAGTTAATCAGGGTGATTTTCCCACAAATAGACAGGTATTTTCCTTTCCATGGTAGCAAGATCTTATCTATTTTTGCTAACTTTCTATAAAAATGTATTGGAGTGAGATCATTTCTTTCTTTTGGGATTTGTATACCGAGTATGTCCACATCACCGTCAGACCATTTAATTGGTAAACTACATGGCAATGTAAAATGTGTATTTTTTAGTGATCCAATACGTAATATGGTACATTTATCATAATTTGGTTTTAATCCAGAGAGGATAGCAAATGTATCTAGATCCTCTAAGAGGCCGTGGAGAGATTCTAGTTGTGGTTTTAAAAGAAAACATGAATCATCAGCGTACAATGACACCTTAGTTTTTAGGCCCTGGATTTCTAATCCCTTAATACTAATGTTTGATCTAATTTTAACAGCTAACATTTCGATGGCAATAATAAATAGATATGCCGATAGTGGACAACCTTGTTTTACTCCTCTAGATAGTTTAAAACTTTCTGAGATGTAGCCATTATTTACTATTTTACACCTAGGGTTACTATACATAATTTTTACCCATTTTATAAGAGATTCCCCAAAATTGAAATATTCTAGGCATTTATATATAAACTCCAGTCGTACTTTATCAAAAGCCTTGTACCTGAGGTATTGTCAGGGTGGTTGTACCTGAGGTATTGTTAGGGTGGTTGTACCTGAGGTATTGTTAGGGTGGCTGTACCTGAGGTATTGTTAGGGTGACTGTACCTGAGGTATTGTTAGGGTGACTGTACCTGAGGTATTGTTAGGGTGACTGTACCTGAGGTATTGTTAGGGTGGTTGTACCTGAGGTATTGTTAGGGTGGCTGTACCTGAGGTATTGTTAGGGTGGCTTTACCTGAGGTATTGTTAGGGTGACTGTACCTGAGGTATTGTTAGGGTGGCTTTACCTGAGGTATTGTTAGGGTGACTGTACCTGAGGTATTGTTAGGGTGGTTGTACCTGAGGTATTGTTAGGGTGGTTGTACCTGAGGTATTGTTAGGGTGGCTTTACCTGAGGTATTGTTAGGGTGACTGTACCTGAGGTATTGTTAGGGTGACTGTACCTGAGGTATTGTTAGGGTGGTTGTACCTGAGGTATTGTTAGGGTGGTTGTACCTGAGGTATTATTAGGGTGGCTGTACCTGAGGTATTGTTAGGGTGACTGTACCTGAGGTATTGTTAGGGTGACTGTACCTGAGGTATTGTTAGGGTGACTGTACCTGAGGTATTGTTAGGGTGACTGTACCTGAGGTATTGTTAGGGTGACTGTACCTGAGGTATTGTTAGGGTGACTGTACCTGAGGTATTGTTAGGGTGGCTGTACCTGAGGTATTGTTAGGGTGGTTGTACCTGAGGTATTGTTAGGGTGGTTGTACCTGAGGTATCGTTAGGGTGGTTGTACCTGAGGTATCGTTAGGGTGGTTGTACCTGAGGTATCGTTAGGGTGGCTGTACCTGAGGTATCGTTAGGGTGGCTGTACCTGAGGTATCGTTAGGGTGGCTGTACCTGAGTTATCGTTAGGGTGACTGTACCTGAGTTATCGTTAGGGTGGCTGTACCTGAGGTATCGTTAGGGTGACTGTACCTGAGGTATTGTTAGGGTGGCTGTACCTGAGGTATCGTTAGGGTGGCTGAGGTATTGTTAGGGTGACTGTACCTGAGGTATTGTTAGGGTGACTGTACCTGAGGTATTGTTAGGGTGGTTGTACCTGAGGTATTGTTAGGGTGGTTGTACCTGAGGTATTGTTAGGGTGGCTGTACCTGAGGTATTGTTAGGGTGACTGTACCTGAGGTATTGTTAGGGTGACTGTACCTGAGGTATTGTTAGGGTGACTGTACCTGAGGTATTGTTAGGGTGGCTGTACCTGAGGTATTGTTAGGGTGGCTGTACCTGAGGTATTGTTAGGGTGGTTGTACCTGAGGTATCGTTAGGGTGGTTGTACCTGAGGTATCGTTAGGGTGGCTGTACCTGAGGTATCGTTAGGGTGGCTGTACCTGAGGTATCGTTAGGGTGGTTGTACCTGAGGTATCGTTAGGGTGGCTGTACCTGAGGTATCGTTAGGGTGGCTGTACCTGAGGTATCGTTAGGGTGGCTGTACCTGAGTTATCGTTAGGGTGACTGTACCTGAGTTATCGTTAGGGTGACTGTACCTGAGGTATCGTTAGGGTGACTGTACCTGAGGTATCGTTAGGGTGGCTGTACCTGAGGTATCGTTAGGGTGGCTGTACCTGAGGTATCGTTAGGGTGGCTGTACCTGAGGTATCGTTAGGGTGACTGTACCTGAGGTATTGTTAGGGTGACTGTACCTGAGGTATTGTTAGGGTGACTGTACCTGAGGTATTGTTAGGGTGGTTGTACCTGAGGTATTGTTAGGGTGGTTGTACCTGAGGTATTGTTAGGGTGGTTGTACCTGAGGTATTGTTAGGGTGGCTTTACCTGAGGTATTGTTAGGGTGGTTGTACCTGAGGTATTGTTAGGGTGGTTGTACCTGAGGTATTGTTAGGGTGGTTGTACCTGAGGTATTGTTAGGGTGGTTGTACCTGAGGTATTGTTAGGGTGGCTGTACCTGAGGTATTGTTAGGGTGCCTGTACCTGAGGTATTGTTAGGGTGGTTGTACCTGAGGTATTGTTATGGTGACTGTACCTGAGGTATTGTTAGGGTGACTGTACCTGAGGTATTGTTAGGGTGACTGTACCTGAGGTATTGTTAGGGTGACTGTACCTGAGGTATTGTTAGGGTGGCTGTACCTGAGGTATTGTTAGGGTGGCTGTACCTGAGGTATTGTTAGGGTGACTGTACCTGAGGTATTGTTAGGGTGACTGTACCTGAGGTATTGTTAGGGTGGCTGTACCTGAGGTATTGTTAGGGTGGCTGTACCTGAGGTATTGTTAGGGTGACTGTACCTGAGGTATTGTTAGGGTGGTTGTACCTGAGGTATTGTTAGAGTGGTTGTACCTGAGGTATTGTTAGGGTGGCTGTACCTGAGGTATTGTGCCGTAAAGCAGTCCACTGTTTCAGGAAGATAAATATAATGAAAATTTTTATAGAGTTGGCAATCTAATTAACACATTTTTATTTTTTTATTTATTTTATTTTACCGTTATTTTACCAGGTAAGTTGACTGAGAACACGTTCTCATTTGCAGCAACGACCTGGGGAAGAGTTACAGGGGAGAGAATGGGGATGAATGAGCCAATTGTAAACTGGGGATTATTAGGTGACCGTGATGGTTTGAGGGCCAGATTGGGAATTTAGCCAGGACACCGGGGTTAACACCCCTACTCTTACGATAAGTGCCATGGGATCTTTAATGACCTCAGAGAGTCAGGACACCCGTTTAACGTCCCATCCGAAAGACGGCACCCTACACAGGGCAGTGTCCCCAATCACTGCCCTGGGGCATTGGGATATTTTTTTAGACCAGAGGAAAGAGTGCCTCCTACTGGCCCTCCAACACCACTTCCAGCAGCATCTGGTCTCCCATCCAGGGACTGACCAGGACCAACCCTGCTTAGCTTCAAAAGCAAGCCAGCAGTGGTATGCAGGGTGGTATGCTGCTGGCATTGTCCAATGTCCATAGGTTCACAAACACTGGAGGAACACACACACACACACACACACACACACACACACACACACACACACACACACACACACACACACACACACACACACACACACACACACACACACACACACACACACACACACACACACACACACACACACACACAGGGTAAGCTAATTACTGTATAACTCCTAATAAAGTGCTGATTATAAAAAGTGGTCTGTTTATCACATGACAACCTGAACAAACTCAGACCACCATCTGCTTACCTGCAGGACTTTGATTGGTTCTCTCATGGGCACCTAGAATATATTGGTTGTAAACTCCAGCTGTTGAGGGCATGTTGGCGTCAGAACACAGTCTGTACTCAGTCTATGTACCCCACCATGCTCAGAATAAATACACACCTGATGGGACAGTGTGGACTGCACACTGTAAATGTTATTGAAATAGATATATTGACTCAATATACTGTATTTTTCACTTGTAGCGGAAAAAAGGGAAAAAAATCTTGTATATTTTGATCTTGAATTAAAAGGAATAAACTGGATATTGTTTTGTCTGATTAATTATGTTTATTAATCAGTCTGGACAACCTGTGATTTTTATTGAGCACATTTATTGAAATGTGATGATTGTTCTGTTGTCAGCTCAATTACACGCAGTCAAGCAAGACCGAACCTCTGGCGACCAGGTCATTATGTCTGTACGCACTGGCAAGGGCACTGCCACACACACACAAATGCGCGCACACACGACCAAACACAGATACGCACACACACTGCGCAAACAGTCTGTTCGTGCATTGTGAAAACAGACTGTGGACACACACACCCAACCTGGGCAAATGTTGTGTAGGCCTACACACACACACACGGTATACAGTCATCTACTGATGACACACAAATGCACACACACACACAGCACACGCATTTATAATCTATTAATAATTGCTCCATTCCACACAATTCAACATGTCACCTAGCAACTCTACATATGCAACTCAAACATCCCACATCAACTATCTGTGCATTCAGACCTTTTTGTTCAGTGTGTGTGTGTGTGTGTGTGTGTGTGTGTGTGGTGTGTGTGTGTGTGTGTGTGTGTGTGTGTGTGTGTGTAATTGTTTATTTGCGTGATAACTCACAAAGACTCCCCACATGACCTTGTGGGAACAGTGTGTCACAATGTTATGGATCCACGTGTTTACCGAGGATGTCCCATCTTCACTCTGTATTCACAATGTTATGGATCCCAGTGTTTACCGAGGATGTCCCATCTTCACTCTATATTCACAATGTTATGGATCCACGTGTTTACCGAGGATGTCCCATCTTCACTCTGTATTCACAATGTTATGGATCCCAGTGTTTACCGAGGATGTCCCATCTTCACTCTGTATTCACAATGTTATGGATCCACGTGTTTACCGAGGATGTCCCATCTTCACTCTATATTCACAATGTTATGGATCCACATGTTTACCGAGGATGTCCCATCTTCACTCTGTATTCACAATGTTATGGATCCCAGTGTTTACCGAGGATGTCCCATCTTCACTCTGTATTCACAATGTTATGGATCCACGTGTTTACCGAGGATGTCCCATCTTCACTCTGTATTCTTTCAATCTGTAATGACGTCTGGAGTTAAACAGGCTGGGGTCATGAACTCCTGTAAAAGTCGGCCTTTGAAGTTAATCCATAAAACGTTAACATATACCTGGCCTTGTATGGTATTTTACTAGACAGGAAGACACACAGCTACACAAACACACATGCACGTGCGCACACACACACACGCACACATACACACACACACAAACACATATCTCTAGCCCAAAGCTGACCAGTCCATTCTCCATAGCAACTAAGGTGGTCTGGGAGAGATGTGTCTTCCCAGCACAAATAAATTACATTTATTTTATATCTTCACTTCTCTTATTCAACTTCCCTCTGATATCTGTCTGAGGCCCTGGGGTCTTGTGTGTGTGTGACAGTAAACCTGCCACCCTCTCTTTGGTGTAGTTTGGAAAGTCCCGGAGGCCCAAGGGAAGGATGTGATTCCTCTCTAACTCTCCTCCTTCCCCATCTATCTCTTTTCACAGAGCAACAACACCCCCTGGCACAGAAGACGGGACTCATTGGATTTGGAGGAGAGATTATGCCCCTGTAACACTGCTCCTGCCTGCAAACCATCTAGGGATTTAGACAACTCAACAGACACACACACACACTCACATCCCCCCTTGACTGCTATCAAGAACACTCACCTCACGTACATCTCACACAAATGATGTGTGGATGAGAAAACACACCACTTGGGATTGAAGAACTAGGAAACACAATTCTGTTGTAGATTCAGAAAATGTAGCCTGCCTATTTTCACCATTTAATAAAAGTAGCGTCATTCTAAGGTTATTACCCTCTATTGTGACAGACTTATAAATAACCTCCAATACCTGGCAGCCAATATCCAATTTCTAGAGAAGTCTTTGTTGATAGTGTCATCCAGTAGGAATGGGGGGGACCGATAAGAGTGACCACACATACACTGACTATACATTAAGGACACATTCCTAACATTGAGTTGCACCCTTTTGCCCTCAGAACAGACTCAATTCATCGGGGGATGGACTCTACAACGTGTCAAAAGAGTTCCACAGGCCCATGTTGACTCCAATGCTTCCCACAGTTGTGTCAAGTTAGTTGGATGTCCTTTGGGTGGTGGACCCTTTTGATAAACGGGAAACTGTTGAGCATGAAAACCCCAGCAGCGTTGCTGTTCTTGACACACTCAAAACTGCACTCACTACCATACCCCGTTGAAAGGCACTTAAATCTTTTGTCTTGCTGATTGGCACATATACACAATCCATGTTTGAATTGTCTCAAGGCTTTAAAATCCTTCTTTAACCTGTCTCCTCCCCTTCATCTACACTGATCGAAGTGGATTTAACAAGTGACATCAATAAGGGATCATAGCTTTCACCTGGATTCACCTGTTCAGTCTGTCATGGAAAGGGCCTAATGTTTTGTACACTCAGTGTATATTGACTCAACACATGTATACCCATGCTCTGACACAATACAAAGATCTTTATGTGACCTCACACTGACAAAGCATAAAATCCCTGTGTCTCTTTTACAGAAAAGACTGATGGTTTCCAACCTCGTTAGTGTTCTCTTTTCCTCTCTCTCTCTCCCCTACCCCTCCTCTCTCTCTCCCCTACCCCTCCTCTCTCTCTCCCCTACCCCTCCTCTCTCTCTCCCCCTCCCTTCCTCCTCTCTCTCCTCTCTCCCTCCATCCCTCCCTCTCTCTCTCCCTCCATCTCTTTCTCCTGTTTCTCTCCCTCCCTCTCTCGCCTCCCTCCCTCACTCTTGCTTCCTCCTCATCTCTTTCCTCTCTCCTTCCTCCTCTCTTTCCTCTCTCCACCTCTCTCTATCGTCTCTCTCCCTCCCTCTCCCTCGCCCTCCATCTCTCTCTCCTCTCTCCATCCATCCTCCTCTCTCTCTCTCCCACCTCCTCCCTCCCTCCTCCCCTCTCTTCCCCCTCTCTCTTCTCTCTCCCTCTTTCCCTCTCTCTCCTTCCACCTCTCACTTCTCTCTCCCTCCCTCCTCTCTCCCTCCATCTTCACCTCTCTCTCCTATCTCCCTCCCTCCTCTCTCCCTCCATCTTCACCTCTCTCTCCTATCTCCCTCCCTCCTCTCTCCCTCATTCCTCCTCTCTCCCTCCCTCATCCTCTCTCTCGCCTCTCCCTCCTCTCTCTCTGATCTCTCCCTCCCTCCTCCTCTCTCTCTCTTCTCTCCCTCCCTCTTTCCATCTCTCCCCCCCTCCATCTCTCACTCTACTATCTCCCTCCCTATCCCTCCCTCCTCCTCTCTATCTTCTCTCCTCCCTCCCTCCCTCCCTCCCTCCCTCCCTCCCTCCCTCCTCATCTTTCCCTCCCTACTCCTCATCTTTCCCTCCCTCCTCCTTTCTCCCTCCCTCCTCTCTACCTATATCCCTCCCTCCTCCTCTCTACCTCCTCTTCTCTCAGGTCTTTGTTTCATTGTCTCTGTCTGGTGTGTGTGTTTGTGCCTATTTGTGTGTGCGTGCATAAATGTGTTTGTGTGGTGACGCTGGAAGCAGTTCAGCAGCATGTAATTAGCTGTGTGCTTATCTCTTCTTAACCAACCAGTGATCCAGCCTAAACCACCCTGTATTCAACAACAGGGACAGAGTAGACACTCGGCTCTGTTTTGCGTCTGCTACTGGTTTGTCTGTGTTCATTAAAGACCGGCCTTGCAGTGTGGTGAGGTGCATGCTAACGAGGTAGCTCCAGTCCGGGGCGCCTCGCACGGCTCACTGGAGCGATCACCTAAACCTCCCCCCGTCCCACATCTCTGTCCCTGACACCGGCTTCTGATATTACGCAGCAGTTTTAGGAAGCCAAAATGGCAGCTGAGCAAAATATCTTACAAGCAAGTGGATCCTCGTTGTGTTGATTTCACGCTGTAAACAAACATGTCCATGGCTAGTGTTGATGTTAGCAGGTTCATTGAAAAGGTTAGGGCAAGGAGAGCTTATGGGAGATGGCTGCCATCTCTTCTGGCTTGATGGAACCAAAAATAAAAGATATCTGGGTGAATCCAGTGTACAATCCACTCTGCTTATGACATGCTGTATACTGTATATATGAACCAATGTGGTTAAATCCTGTGGAACAGAAACATTCCTGTGAGTTCAAGAATAAATCAACTTTTAGAACCAAATAGTCTGGAATGGATGGGATTACCATACGAGCACTGTGGGAAAAATACATTAATTAATAATTGGCAATAAAATAAACGATTTAAAAAGTATTTTAAAGAAACAGAAACGTCTAGTTGTTTCTAGTGAAGTCCCAGAGTGTGTCCGTTTTGAGATGTGTTAGTAGATTGCTGTGGAAGTGAATGGCTCTGACTCTGCAACAGACGAACATCCCACAGTATCTCATGTTTCTGGGAGGATAATCAAGTGACTAATTGTACAGAGCCCCAGCCAGCCAGGGCTGGTGATGTACATTGAGGGAATATCGTCATTTGCAGAGTAAGTTCCAGCCAGGTTAAAGAGGAGGTGGAAGGAAGAAAGGAGGTTAATGATGAACATAGAGAGGAGGAGTCATTTGCATACTGAAACTGTTGTTTGTATGTAACTTGGCTGCAGTCAAACGAGAATCAGCAGAGAAGAAAATTAGGCATTGTAACGTGGTTGAAGGCTACTGGTCTATGTTCTCCCTGCTATCAGACTAGTCAATCAAAATCAGTTTCCGGATATTCCGGACAGAGCAAGACAACAAGAGCATCCATCTTTCAATGGACTTAAGCAATGAATTAAACAATGTTCAGTGTGCTAATCAATTAAAATGAAAGAAATGACGAAGGCTTTCTTGTGTTACCTTGATAACTGAACTGAACAGGGTAATCTGTGAGTCAGCATTTTATCAGTGCTAACTGTGTCCCTGTTGTCAGAGCAGCTGTCTGTATCTGTCTGTTATTGGTTTTGGGTCTGTTCTGTGTGCTCTAGACTGGTAACAGGGACACTCAGGGCTGATGGCTGTTATCTGCATGAGGGTTGGAGGGACTCAGGGCTTTGTGTACACAACACAGAGAGACGCCTGAACGTGCACACATTGAGTCCCCCAGACAGGCAGCTCTGTCCCTAGCCTGTCTGTTCTGTCCCTAGCCTGTCTGTTCTGTCCCTAGCCTGTCTGCTCTGTCCCTAGCCTGTCTGTTCTGTCCCTAGCCTGTCTGTTCTGTCCCTAGCCTGTCTGCTCTGTCCCTAGCCTGTCTGTTCTGTCCCTAGCCTGTCTGTTCTGTCCCTAGCCTGTCTGTTCTGTCCCTAGCCTGTCTGTTCTGTCCCTAGCCTGTCTGCTCTGTCCCTAGCCTGTCTGTTCTGTCCCTAGCCTGTCTGCTCTGTCCCTATCCTGTCTGTTCTGTCCCTAGCCTGTCTGCTCTGTCCCTAGCCTGTCTGTTCTGTCCCTAGCCTGTCTGTTCTGTCCCTAGCCTGTCTGCTCTGTCCCTATCCTGTCTGTTCTGTCCCTAGCCTGTCTGCTCTGTCCCTAGCCTGTCTGATCTGTCCCTAGCCTGTCTGCTCTGTCCCTAAGCTGTCTGCTCTGTCCCTAGCCTGTCTATTCTGTCCCTAGCCTGTCTGTTCTGTCCCTAGCCTGTCTGCTCTGTCCCTAGCCTGTCTGTTCTGTCCCTAGCCTGTCTGTTCTGTCCCTAGCCTGTCTGCTCTGTCCCTAGCCTGTCTGTTCTGTCCCTAGCCTGTCTGTTCTGTCCCTAGCCTGTCTGTTCTGTCCCTAGCCTGTCTGCTCTGTCCCTATCCTGTCTGTTCTGTCCCTAGCCTGCTCTGCTCTGTCCCTAGCCTGCTCTGCTCTGTCCCTAGCCTGCTCTGCTCTGTCCCTAGCCTGCTCTGCTCTGTCCCTAGCCTGCTCTGCTCTGTCCCTAGCCTGCTCTGCTCTGTCCCTAGCCTGCTCTGCTCTGTCCCTATCCTGTCTGTTCTGTCCCTAGCCTGTCTGTTCTGTCCCTAGCCTGTCTGTTCTGTCCCTAGCCTGTCTGTTCTGTCCCTAGCCTGTCTGTTCTGTCCCTAGCCTGTCTGCTCTGTCCCTAGCCTGTCTGCTCTGTCCCTCAGCTGTCTGTTCTGTCCCTAGCCTGTCTGTTCTGTCCCTAGCCTGTCTGCTCTGTCCCTATCCTGTCTGCTCTGTCCCTAGCCTGCTCTGCTCTGTCCCTAGCCTGCTCTGCTCTGTCCCTAGCCTGCTCTGCTCTGTCCCTAGCCTGCTCTGCTCTGTCCCTAGCCTGTCTGTTCTGTCCCTAGCCTGTCTGTTCTGTCCCTAGCCTGTCTGTTCTGTCCCTAGCCTGTCTGCTCTGTCCCTAGCCTGTCTGCTCTGTCCCTAAGCTGTCTGTTCTGTCCCTAGCCTGTCTGTTCTGTCCCTAGCCTGTCTGTTCTGTCCCTATCCTGTCTGTTCTGTCCCTAGCCTGTCTGCTCTGTCCCTAGCCTGTATGCTCTGTCCCTAGCCTGTATGTTCTGTCCCTAGCCTGTCTGTTCTGTCCCTAGCCTGTCTGCTCTGTCCCTATCCTGTCTGTTCTGTCCCTAGCCTGTCTGCTCTGTCCCTAGCCTGTCTGTTCTGTCCCTAGCCTGTCTGTTCTGTCCCTAGCCTGTCTGTTCTGTCCCTAGCCTGTCTGCTCTGTCCCTAGCCTGTCTGCTCTGTCCCTAGCCTGTCTGCTCTGTCCCTAGCCTGTCTGCTCTGTCCCTAGCCTGTCTGTTCTGTCCCTAGCCTGTCTGTTCTGTCCCTAGCCTGTCTGTTCTGTCCCTAGCCTGTCTGCTCTGTCCCTAGCCTGTCTGCTCTGTCCCTAGCCTGTCTGCCCTGTCCCTGGCCTGTCTGCCCTGTCCCTGGCCTGTCTGCCCTGTCCCTGGCCTATTTCTTCTGTCCCTAGCCAGTGGGAGAAGAATGTGGTTATGAGAACACCTTCCTCTTGCCTATATTACATGGCTGAAGTGAATCTGGGAGAAATCCTGCATTGCGCCCTCCCATGATGTAATACCCATCCTATTATAGAGCCATACAGAAACAGACTCAAACCAAATCTTTCAGACATATCCTCTGGCGCCAGTGACCTTATTTATTTTAGATTTATATTGAATTAAAAACATTTTGATATTTAGGTTGAGATCACACAGTTTACATTTAGGAGAAGTGTAGCTAACTCTAAAACACTCAATCCTGTTTGTGTGGGAGTTACAGTATTTGAGGCAAGTTAAACTTGTGAAAACATTGGATGAGGCATATAAGGGAAGATATCACAAAGAGCCACAAAGTCTCCCTTCCTCCAAAACACTGCATGGCACGGGCCCAGTGCCCCAGTGAGCGGCGCCCGGCGGGGGGAGGGGTGGGTGCTTGTGTGTGCTGTGTACGTAATCCCTGTCGTCTCTCTCTCAGGCAACCCGCTGGGCCGGTTATGTCTCATTTCTCTCTCTCTCTCTCTCTCTCTCTCTCTCTCTCTCTCTCTCTCTCTCTCTCTCTCTCTCTCTCTCTCTCTCTCTCCCCCTCAGTCTTTCTCTAGCCTCTTTCTCTCTCTCTCTCCCTCTCTCTTTTTCTTTCATCTCTCTCTTTCTGTGTTCTCCCCTCCCTCCCTCCCTCCCTCCCTCTCTTTTAGGACTGTCTAAGGAACTTCTCTGTTCCCTTGTAAATTATTTTACAAGACAAAGACCCAGGACATGATCCCTTGCTGCTCCATAAATTGTTGTTCGTCTTTCTCGCTTTCTGTCGTTCTTGAATGTATGTGTTAATAAAGAAAGAGAGAGAGAATGAGAGAGCCGAAGACAGAGATAAATAAAATGTGTGTGTGTCGGAGACAGAGGGGAAGAGAGAGCTTGTCAGCGTCCCTAATAAAGCCTACTACAGTACAGCTGGAAGACAAGTGTTCATCATCCAAATTTGATTGTCATGGTGATGAGCAGAGCTGGGTAACAAACACAATTAGCTATGGAGAAAGGCATCTTTCAACACCTGTGTCAGTATGTACTATATATATTTCTCTCCTGGTTGACCCTCTCTGTCAGAATAGGTTGCCTCGCTCTGTAGGCAAGCTGCTTGTTAACCTCGTGTCAGGAGACTGGACTGGAATTTGGCAAATACGGGTGAGATTGTCACCAAGCGGAATGTAAAGAGATCGAGTTAGACAGCGGAGCACTGGAAAAGTGGGTCATTCTTATTGGGTGTTGAGTTGGAGGGGGGGGGGGCATGGAGGAGAGTGTAGGGAGAAACGTAGGCCTAGGGCATAAGAGTGTCACTTGCAAAAGCTATTACTATCTCCTTACCCGTCACAATTACTGTGATGTTGTCCCTTCCAAATGTAAACATGGCTTGAGGCTATACTTGTGTTCATCTGTCACAAGGAGATTTAGCCAAGCACTGGGGTCTAAATCCTCTTTTAGCATTTTATATAAGTTAGTGTATGGTTGCATAACAAGGTGATGACGTTTCACATGGTCGTCTAGAGGTGATTTAAGATGCAATGGCTTGGTCTTTATATAAAGGAATGTTACATTATTACATCATACCGTACCACGTCCTTTTTGTCTTCTCACTGATCAGTAGGAGGTGGATCTAGGACGCCATTCCACATCTACCTTCCATGTAGTTGAAGATGACTGCATCAGGGACAGGAGAGAATGAAAGGATGATATTGAAGTCCCTATGGAGAGTAAATTCTTGTGATCTTGTATAGATTCAGATGTATAATGTTGTTATGATATTAAAATGATAAAATAATAAGAATATTTACTCTATATTGCACATGAAATCAAACTCCTGTTCTACAATGGTGAATGTTTTTTCATCTTTCCTCGCTTGGCAGGTGTGTGTGTGTGTGTGTGTGTGTGTGTGTGTGTGTGTGTGTGTGTGTCAGTGGACCATGTCAGTCTGTCGTTCTGTTGTGACCACGACAGGTTCTCATGAATATGAACCAGCCAGCCAACCTTTTAAGGTAGTGCTGTTTTGATAATATCCAACCAAAATACCCACTGCAATAATGCTGGATTCCAATGGTCACCTTCACTTGAATATCTCTGACAAATGTCATCATTGTGGGTTCTATACAGGGGCTGTGCTGTATTCATGCCTGATGCCTGTCATCAGTCTCACTGTCATAGTACTCATCCACTCTCTCTGAGAAAAACTAACTTTCCGGCTCTACCAGAAGAATGTACTTGTATCATGTGCATTTTTCAGGAGAGGGGTTGGATGTGCGTTTACACATGAGGGTTAAGATAAATGCGTTCAGATTGCAGCCTAGTTGCATGTCTGGTTGGGGGCTGTTCCTTTAATTGCCCCCCCCCCCAAGCTCAGCTGTCTCTGTCTGTCTGTCTGTCTGTCTGTCTGTCTGTCTGTCTGTCTGTCTGTCTGTCTGTCTGTCTGTCTGTCTGTCTGTCTGTCTGTCTGTCTCTGTCTCTGTCTCTGTCTCTGTCTCTGTCTCTGTCTCTGTCTCTCTCTCTCTCTCTCTCTCTCTTTCTGTCTCTCTCTCTCTTTCTGTCTCTCTCTCTCTTTCTGTCTCTCTCTCTCTCTCTCTCTCTCTCTCTCTCTCTCTCTCTCTCTCTCTCTCACATGACACGCGTGACTTTAACACATTCCTGTCCAATGACATCTCCTCACCAACCCTGCGCGCACAGGGAGCCCATCCGGCGCGCTCCCTCTCTCCCCTCTCGGTAATCAGTCTGTCCTCTCCCCACAACGCACAAACCGAAGCAGGGAGGAATCTGTATGCGAAATGGAGAGTGAGAGAAAGAGCTCCATCGGGAGCTGGTGAAGAATATTTATGTATTCTATACATTTTCTATCTCTCTCCCACCATTCTCTTCGGGTCTGGGTCGATATTCCCGGCAGGGGATCGTTTTGAGTTGAAGGCACTCAAAACCGAGATGTATCGACCTTTCCTGGATATAAGAACGTGAGTGGCGCGCGAGAAGGAACCGGGAGTGAACCGGTGTGCCCCTTGCCTACCCTTTCTCTGCCCGCGTTCCAACCAAGACATTACAGCGCGCTAAGGAGCCACTTGGATCAACCTTATAAACTTTACCAATTATACCAAGTAGCCAATCAATTTGCATAGCGGGCGATTGTCACTTCCAGATAGGCTACTCTGGTGTTTACGGTAATAACTCTCATTGAAGAAATCAGAGGATTCAAATTGTTAATGATATCAGAGGAATTCCGTCCTCATAATCTCATCGCTACGGCCGGAGAAGCTCCTGCATGGCGGTTTAGTCCTACATCACCGGTAACGAGACTAGACAACCTATGGTGATTTTGAGTGACTTAGACATACATGGATATGCGAAGTTCAGTTCTGCGGCTTAAGGACAGGCGGCATATGGCCTGTTAGCGCGGCGGATTTAGTGTCAAAACAACACCGCCTCTATAGAGCGCGTCCTCCCTGGGAGAGAGTGGACAGAGCAAACAAAGCCTGAGGAATGCGGGCTCTGTTTCCCTGGATCTCCATCTCACCTGCGGGGACTCTACGCGGAACACACCAAAGTAAGTATTTGATTTGATTTGAGTAAGTAACGGATTCGTATGAGAGGCTATTATGGATAGAGACACTCAGTTCCTTTTCCGTGTTGACACTCCATGTCTTTCCATGTGCGTCATTATTTTCCACAGGGGTATGTAGCCCACTTGTGTTCTTATGGTCGTTTGTGAACTGTTTCAATACATTCGCATGATTGATCATTATATAGCTTGATCTGGGATTAGAAACTGTTATTTTATTCCCTTCCCAGTTGAACGTTGACCGGGTGGACGGCCGTTGACGCGAGAGGTCATGTTGAGACAAATCCTGCTGAATTCCACCAACGCGCTAGACTTCGACCTAGGGATGGCCCTCCAGACGCACGAGACCGTGTCCGTTAACGCATCTCACGGATCGGTGAACATGGCGGCGCTGCTCAGGCCCACGGGCAGCAGGGGCGGGATGCGGGAGGACGGGGAGCTGAACAAACCTGACCTGGCCACCTACTTGATAATATGTCTGTTGCTGTTTCTGCTCGTGCTGCTCATCGTTTTCTTCATCAACTGTCAGCTGAGGAACTCTTTCTTCGCCTCCATGCCCTACGATCGGTCTCTCAGAGAGGCCCGGACCTCCTACAAGTAGAACCCGATTCCAACTCAGCTGGTAATGTCTGTAGGATTAGGTAACGTGTGTTATGAATGTGTTCATGGAGGGATGTGTTATATTGACTATGCATAGTCCAGACGCTGTGCGTAACCGTTACGTGTTCATTTGGCACAATGACATAGAGACCTATTACGCTCCCTTTTCCAAACGGGGCTAAATGTCATTACGTGTAGGTCTATATAATGGTGTATGTTTTTTGTTTGTTTTTGAACATAAAACATTTTATATTACATCGCTGTAATGCGCTCTTATGTATATCTATTGTGTAATTCTGAGCTTAAAGTTTCATTATTTGTATTGTATAAAACTATGATTAAATATATTATATTTGTCCATCTAGTTCAATATGGCTATATGAAAGTCGTAGGGTGATGAGGATGATGATGATGATGATGATGATGATGATGATGATGATGATGATGATGGGGTGACACGGATTGATAGATGAATATCCAAGACAAGAGGTTTCATGAATGCAATCCCTGTATATTACGCGCTTTCATTTATTTTTTAATCAAGCCGACACTCACAATTTACTAGTGTAATTGCTCGCAGAACAAATGGTTTACGCTGATATACATCGCCCAAGACAAATTGACTATCCTTTTACCCAGAGGCCTCGCTGTCTACGCCGACTCCACTCAATATGTTGTTCCAGAATACCTTTGATGGAGAATGAGATACATGTCTCCATATCCACTAGATGCCGAGACAGTTCTGTGTGTGTGTGTGTGTGTGTGTGTGTGTGTGTGTGTGTGTGTGTGTGTGTGTGTGTGTGTGTGTGTGTGTGTGTGTGTGTGTGTGTGTCTGTGTGTGTGTGTGTGTGTGTGTGTGTGTGTGTGTGTGTCTGTGTGTGTGTGTGTGTGTGTGTGTGTGTGTGTGTGTGTGTGTGTGTGTGTGTGTGTGTGTGTGTAGTGCAGGTTTACCTTGAACGAATTCCTCAGCCAGCCTAGATAAAGACATTTTCATGGATTTGAGCACATGGGTAGGATTATTATTTCATGGAAATTGCTGTGAGTTTTGAAGTGAAAATAAAAGTCGACAACGCATCATTTGGAGGCCTGCCCTTCCTGGATTTGGGTCGACGGGGTCGGCATATTCTGAAGGAAAGATAAAGACATATTGTGGAAGGATAGACCACAGCTAATGCTGCCTATACTCTAACGTAGCACCATACTCAGTGATGTAAAGTACTTAAGTAAAAATACTTTAAAGTACCACTTAAGTGGTGTTTTGTGGTATCTGTACATTATTTTACTATTTATATTTTTGACAACTTTTACTTCACTACATCCTAAAGTATGAATGCTTAGCAGGACAGAAAATGGTCAAATTCAAGCACTTATCAAGAGAACATCCCTGGTCATCTCTACTACCTCTGATCTGGCGGACTCACTAAACACAAATGCTTTGTTTCTGAATGATGTCTGAGGGTTGGAGTGTGCCCATGGCTATCCGCAAATAAAAAAACACGAACAATTGTGCCAACTGGTTTGCTTAATATAAGGAATTTGAAATTATTTATACTTTTACTTTTGATGCTAAAGTACATTTTTGCAATGACATTTACTTTTGATACTTAAGTATTTTTAAAACCAAATACTTTAAAACTTTTACTCGAGTAGTATTTTACTTGGTGACTCACTTTTTCTTGAGTCATTTTCTATTTAGGTATCTTTACTTTTACTCAAGTATGACAGTTGGGTACTTTTTCCACCACTTCCCATACTTCTAGTTGAGTTTACTGCTGAGTCATTGAGACTTGTTGTGCTCCGAATCATGATCATTTGATTTGTTTTAGACAGGGGTGAAACTTTCTTGACACTTGAATGACCCGAAGATAACTCAGGCCAACCTTTGACAGAAAACGAGCCTGCTGTTTGTGTTTTAACCACTAGGTGGTAGCCTAAGACGGTCATTAGTTTTACCTTGAACTCCAAGGAAAATTATAAATAATTATGAAATCGTAAAACAAATTTCAACTAATGAGGAAACATAGTATTTCCATATCACAGTGAACTGCAGAGGTGGATTCGTTCTATTGTGGTGTCTGTTTGTGTTTTTAAGACATAGGCTGAGTAAAATATCTGTCTCAACTCCATATGTTGGGATCGTTAAAAATATCGACTATGCACCACGCCCCAAACACATTCTAACGGTATTTTGTCATAGTGAATCTTGCTGGAGCTGAGCTGGAACGAATCAAATATGACACCAAAAATATAGTGGGGGGGGGGGATTCGGAAATTATAGGCTACTTTATTCAAAGCTACATTTCCATCAATTTAAATTAAGCCTTCAACTTTTCTATTTATATTCAGTATGATTTGATTAATTTGTTTTGCATCTTTGTACTTCACATGTGATTTTTTTTCACATTCATCAAATTTACAAGAATGACTTGAGGGCCCTAATACCTGTCCATCTACTGCAGTGGTTCCCAAACTTTTTATAGTCCCGTACCCCTTCAAACGTTCAACCTCCAGCTGCATAACCCCTCTAGCACCAGGCTCAGCCACTCTGAAATGTTGTTTTTTTGCCATCATTGTAAGCCTGCCACACACACTATATGATGCATTTATTAAAAATAAGAATAAGTGTGAGTTTTTGTCACAACCCGGCTCGTGGAAAGTGACAAAGAGCTCTTACAGGACAAGGGCACAAATGATAATTTAATAATAATCAATAATTTTGCTCTTTATTTAGCCATCTTACATATAAAACCTTATTTGCTCATCAAAAATTGTGAATAACTCACCACAGGTTAATGAGAAGGGTGGCTTGAAAGGATGCACATAACATAATATTGGGTTGTATTGGAGAGAGTCTAAGTCTTAAATCATTTTCCACACATAGTCTGTGCCTGTATTTAGTTTTCATGCTAGTGAGGACCGAGAATCCACTCTCACATAGGTACGTGGTTGCAAAGAGCATCAGGTCCTTAACTGCGTGATTTGCCAAAGCAGGATACTCTGAGCGCAGCCCAATCCAGAAATCTGGCAGTGGCTTTTGATTAAATTACATTTTCACAGAACCGCTTGTTGCAATTTCGATGAGGCTCTCTTGTTCAGATAGTATTAAGTGGACTGGAGGCAGGGCATGAAAGGGATAATGAATCCAGTTGTTTGTGTCATCCGTTTCGGGAAAGTACCTGTGTAATTGCACACCCAGCTCACTCAGGTGCTTCGCTATATCACATTTGACATTGTCCGTAAGCTTGAGTTCATTTGCACACAAAAAATCATACAATGATGGAAAGACCTTTGTGTTGTCCTTTTTTAATGCAGACAGAAAGAGTTCCAACTTCTTAATCATAGCCTCAATTTTGTCCCACACATTGAATATAGTTGCGGAGAGTCCCTGTAATCCTAGATTCAGATCATTCAGGTGATAAAAAACATCACCCAGATAGGCGAGTCGTGTGAGAAACTTGTCATCATGCAAGCGGTCAGACAAGTGAAAATGATGGTCAGTAAAGAAAACTTTAAGCTCATCTCTCAATAAAAAAAACATGTCAGTACTTTGCCCCTTGATAACGAGTGCACTTCTGTTTGTTGTAAAAGCATTACATGGTTGCTGCCCATATCATTGGATAATGCAGAAAATACACGAGTCCTTGCTTTAATAAAGTTAACCATTTTCACTGCAGTGTCCAAAACGTCTTTTAAGCTGTCAGGCATTCCCTTGGCAGTAAGAGCCTCTTGGTGGATGCTGCAGTGTACCCAAGTGGCGTTGGGAGCAATTGCTTGCACTCTGTCATGGCTTTTGCGCCATCAGTGCAGATACCAACACATCTTGACCACCAAAGTTCATTTGAAGTCACAAAGCTGTCCAGAACTTAAAAAATATCCTCTCATGTTTTCCTGGTTTCCAGTGGTTTGCAGAATAGGATGTCTTCCTTAATTGACCCCCCAGAAATGTAACGGGCATATACCAGGAGCTGTGCCAAGCCGGCCACATCTGTTGACTCATCCAGATGAAACGCATATAATTCGCTGGCTGGTATGCAAAGCAGTGATTGTTTCAAAACATCTCATGCCATGTCACTGATGTGTTGTGAAACAGTGTTGTTTGATGAAGATATTGTCTGTATAGTTTTTTGGGCCTTTTACCCCAGCATTGTCCCAGCCATATCCGCAGCAGCAGGAATAATTAAGTGCTCCACAATAGTGTGGGGCTTGCCTGTCCTAGCCACTTGGTAGCTCACCATATAAGACGCTTCTAGCCCCTTCTTATTAATGGTATCTGTCGCTTTTATACATGTCTTACTAGACGAAAGTCGTCTTTATTCTCGCTCAAAAACTCCTGTGGCTTATTTTCAAATTGTCATGTTTCGTTTCTAAATGTCTGCGCAAGAGTGAAGGTTTCCTGCGAGAGAGTAACGGTTAATGTGATTGGATGTTAATTATTTGACTAGGCTACCTGTACTTGACTTTGTGCTGTTATTTTGCTGAACACAAGATGGTTTAATTGTATTTAATGGCAGTGAAATGAGGCTACTGAGACGAGAAAAAAAACTTACCCAAATATATACCCCCGTTGGAAAATATAAATGTACTGTTTGAATTTTTATTAAAAAAAAAAGTGAATCACATTTTTATTTGGCGTACCCCCGAAGCCATTTCGCGTACCCCAGTTTGGGAATACCTAATCTACTGTATCTCTGTCAAATCTCTCAGGTGTAGTTTCTAGTGCGCATGGCTCCTCCCCCACCCGTTCTAATTTGTCAGGACAGGAAGAAGACTACTGTGGATGTGTTTGAACGTTGTCACTCGGGAAAGTTAACTTGTTGCAGTAATGGACACGAATATGGGAAACCCACACGACTACCGTGTTGTATAGAAACAATTTGTATTAGTAGGAAGAACCGTCTATGTTCACCGAGTTTTAAGATATCTAACGTTAGCCACTACTGACAGGGAGGCATTCAATATTTGCAAGGATTACGGGCAACTTCTTTCTTTGGGACGACAACTGTGCAACATTAACTAACTAAAAGTAATGGTAAAGTTGTGTTTGGTGCAACAACAAAGAGTCGTCAAGAGTGGCTCCTATACGTTTTCCTCCGGCTGTTTGGGGGTACTTTAAATTTCCCTCCTTTTTCCATCACAGGCGGGGGTTCGGGTTATTGGCTAGCAGCTAGCTAGCCACTCGCTAATAGTAACTAGTCCAAAAGCAGTAACATTAGGCGAGTACATACAGGCATCAGGGGCTACCCAGACTTTTTTTCGTTGGAAAGGACAACTTTTCTTAACTTGGTAGCGAGGCGTCAGTTTGTTTTTGTGTAAAAATACGGTTATCACCGGGTGTGTTCGTGAGTTTATTTTTGTTCTCCCTTTGAGGAAATTGTCTAAATCACAATGGATCCTAATGCGGGGAATTCTGCTTCTGCTGCTGCTCCCAAAAGCAAGAAGGACAAAAAAGAAAAGAAAAATAATGAAGATGGAGACGGGAAAAAGAAATTTGTACGTATTCATATTTCACTGATTGTGAGTTAGTTAGCTTATGCACTCCTGTTCAATGTTATTTATGAGCTCTGATGGCAACATGCTGAACAAGTGTGGACTCATCAACAGCTACTTTTTGGTAGACCAAGTGGCTTGTCATTATATCACTTGTAACTCTGTCTAGCGGACCTGCTTGTGATTATATTTAATTTGCAACCAGTTATAACATTATTCAGCGTGTTTTGCGACAACTCCGAAATCTGCAAGGCTAATGTCAAACCTTGGTTTGTGAACACATGAGGAAGTAGTTCGTTAGCCATCTGCTGATACTCTGAAGTGTTGCAATGAGTGACATTGTAACAAACTGCATGACTCGCGGTTTGGAAACTGTAACCCGGTAGCAAGTTATGTTTTATTTTGGAGATAATTCGGGGTTAACAGGTTACTGTCTCCGGATTGAACCAAGGTATATTTTAAAGTACATTACAGATATGGAAAAAAAAATATTTTACACGTCCGCAAGCAAATTCATTGTCTCCCTTGCAGGCTACTATTCGGAAATGTAATTTACACGTTACAATGACAGAAACGATTTTGAATGGGAAATTGATTTAAATATCAACATAAAGAATATGCTACTTTGCATCGTAGAGTTAAACACTGACGTGTTACATCGCGCTGACTGTAGTAACCTGGTGGAGGTGATGTAGTAACATCATAGCCAGTGAGTACCCATGGCAAGAATGGGTAATTCAATGTGATGAACGATGTCAGCAAAATGTCCACGAAAAGTGGTCTGTGTCATTTTCGGTTGATAATCTCAGCTCTAACAGAGGTCATTAGATCGACCCTACCTGGACACACCTCAAGCAGAAATAACCCTTCCCAGCATGCACCACTGCCCCCACCTGATGCTCATCCCACCAGACGGAGGCCACTGATTGGCTGATGGTGAACACACCTCGTTTTAGGACACTAACAAAACCCTTGACCTCTACCTGTTGAGTTGTTCAGATTTGGGGGGTTGCAGGGGGATGGATATTATTAGTAGATATTCCACAGTGGATTAAAAAGAGCAGTGTTAGAGATGACATGGCTATGAGGCTGAGTCAGATATATGCATACAGCTGCAGAGTATGTAGCCTAAAGCGAGTGCGCTTTGTCTGTCCTAACTGGATAAGTGACTTGTGTAATAAGTCTGCTATGCCAGAGCAAGCAGGCAGAGGAAGGCTTTCGCTCACTGCAGGAATCTCATCCTCTACTTGTACCTTTTCCTCTCTTTGACTACATTTTTAGTTTTCTTTATTTTCGTCACATTCGCATGCTGTCTGTTGTCTTTGTCTCTGTTTTAGCTCATGTTGTTGAGTTCGATGAGCATCTGGAGGATGGAGTTTTGTTAGGCATGGATCAGGAGATCATTGATCCATTGCTCTATGCTACTGACGTAGCCCACTAGGTGACGATCGCTATGGTAGGCCCATGTGTTGAGTCCTTGGATTGGGTGGGTGTAATGTGTTGTTTGTCCCAGTGTCAGTCAGGCTGGACACAGCTTGTCAACTCACTGAGGAGAAAGTGACAGAGGTGATAAAACATGAGACAGCCTCTGATCTTCAAACATGCTGGCTGAAGAGCTGTGTCAAGAACAGTGTCAGTGTATATCTCTGTGTTGGTGTGCATTCTGCATTATACTTGTGTATGTGCACACCTGCGTGTGTGTGTGTGTGTGTGAGAATGGTGAAGACCAGAGAACACACCATTCTTTGCTACTTAGCTAACTTTAGTAAATCCCTCTCTCTTCCCTTTTAGGGCGTATATCTAAATATTGGATTATTGTGTGTGGTCTGCAGGTGTTTGACCTTTTAATGTTAAACTTTATCTGGTGTAGTAAATAGTAAAATGAAGTAATGGGCTGTTCAGTGACAACATGGGCTCACCTTTTAAACTCAGTTGTATTGAAAGAATGGGAGTCATTTCTGCTTTTCTTTGTCAAACATCCTTTTTCTTGGACAGAATCCCGAGCGTTTTTTCGTTTACATTTTTCTCTTCATTTAGGAAAACAATCAGGCTACAGTACAAATCCAGCTATTATTTCATTTTACTATTTCAATGTTTCTTTACTACGTTTCAAGATTTTAGAAGGCCAGTTTGAGTTAGTAACTGCGTGTACATACATACATCTGCTTGTTGTTCGCTAACAAAGACACAAGCCTTCTGACTCTTCGGTCTATATTTGTTGCAGGAAGTTGTGCAAAAATGAAAAGCAGGAAATTATTTTTTTTCTTCCCCAGTAACCATTCTGTCACTACACTACCCCTCCTCCTCACCATCTATTGTGGCTGGGCCCAGAGGCACCAGTGTGGGTAGTAAATACGTTTACACAACTCAACTCACTGTTGATATTTTGGACCATACTCTTAAACTGAGAAGGCGCACTGGGCTGCTTCATGTCTGAGAAGGCGCACTGGGCTGCTTCATGTCTGAGAAGGCGCACTGGGCTGCTTCATGTCTGAGAAGGCGCACTGGGCTGCTTCATGTCTGAGAAGGCGCACTGGGCTGCTTCATGTCTGAGAAGGCGCACTGGGCTGCTTCATGTCTGAGAAGGCGCACTGGGCTGCTTCATGTCTGAGAAGGCGCACTGGGCTGCTTCATGTCTGAGAAAGCGCACTGGGCTGCTTCATGTCTGAGAAGGCGCACTGGGCTGCTTCATGGCGTAAGCATGCAGGTCCTTACTCCAACACAGAGAGCGATGAACGAGGGGATGGCATAACTCAACTGGAGCCCTGTTAACCTGCCATGTTTAGCCTCCCCAACACAAACACACACACACACTTCTAGTATCAGGGGATGGCATTCCTCAGCCAACCCCTGGTCATCCCAGGCACCTTGTTAAACTGCCATGATGTTTTTTTTTCAGTGAGTCTGACCCATGTTTCAGGTGAGAACCTGACCTCTGATCCTCATGGTCGTGGCAGGCCTACTCAGAGCTACACGCCTGTTTGGTCAAGGGATTATTCACTGAACCCTGGCTGGCCAGCATACTAGTTATGTTTCCTACTGTAGTTAGCATTAGCTAGCGCTAATAGCAGTTCATATCATATCGGCAACTAAGTATGGTGATATAGTATGGTGATGTGCCTGGTAATTCCCAGGCTGAAGGCTAGCACAGGGTGTATGAGCTGTGTGCAGCCATCAGAAGTGCATAGTGCTTGGATCTGCCAAGCATGGTCATGCACACGCCCAATCAACCACGTCTAGATCCTCTGTGTGACTGATCCCTGACAGCACTTATCCATTCCAGCTGGTAGACTTTCCTTTTGGAGTCGCATATTTCCTGCTGTGGCTTTGCCACCTGTAGGTTCTGCAGTAGGTTACATCACCATAGTAATGCACACTTCCTGATTTTTGTTGTTGTTGTTGCTTGCTGTCCAATAGGAGAGTGCTGCACAACTTACTAAGGTGTCTCGCCTCACCCAGACTTAACATGAGGATATCTTAGGGTCAAATTAACTTGAAATTGCCCATTATAATCTTTTAGTTTTTGATTTTATCCCAAGAGTATCAATTGAGTGAGATGCCGAACTGGTATCTTTAAGTCATGGTGAAATTCTTGAATGGTGTTATTGGAAATGGTTGCCACTGTCTCGACCTAGAGTGGGGAGTGGTTTGTGTGTGTAGCTCTTTACTGATGGCCAGGGATGTTGAACTATGAGGATCAGCAGCGACTTACCTACCTGCGTCTAAGTGCTTACTCAAATACTCTTATGGACGTGCAGACATAGACACCCACTAAGAGGGGGCTTTGTTCGAGGGCTTCTTGTCTAATCCACCCCAAACCACACATTTCTAAGATTAACAGTGTTAAATAACACGTATATGTTATTTTTGTGGAAATCTGTTGCCAGCTCAAGTCGACAAACCCCCCCCCCCCCCCCCAATGCTCTCTCTCTAGTCTAAACAAACTGAACAATCAATTTAGGAGTCTCTCTGAGTGAGTAGAGTCAGTTGCTATGGCAACAACGGCCCTTTCCCACAGACATACGTCGCATTGCAAGATGGTACTTGAAGGAGAAACTGAGTTGAATAATTTGGTACACTATTTTGGTTGGGCACATCTAAGTGAAATATCTACTTTGTCATGACAATATAAACAGATGGTATGGCCATACTTGTCTAGAACACATCCATTTATTGGCTGATTAGGTGATCTGGAATGCAGGTAATTCTTTTAAAAGCGTTATGAAATGTGATAGTGTGCTCTCCAGTGACGAGAACCATGTAGCCAATGTTCCTTCTCATTTTTTGGGGCACTGAGCAAAGTTCAGGTCTGCAGAGCACAAACTTCCAGTGTGCGTTTACTGTGAACACTGAGGCTGTATCTGCTTTAAGTTCGTTTTAGACAGTGGTCAAGTAGGCTACTGTGGTTATGTGATCATAATGTAGGTCTACCGTCAAACAGAATGGAGAAAATGCATCCCCTAACATTTCAACATGGAAATAGTTGTTCTATCATTCAGCCTACAGCAGCAGCCAATGTGTGGTATTCAGTGTAGGCCTACATTCCATGAGACTTTGGAAAAAAACATGCAGGGCTTGACAATAACCTGTTTAAAAGTGAAACCACTTTAAAAAATAAAGTACATTTATTATTCCTATACCATTATTACAGAGAATCAAACAAATTATGCTACCCTCTGCCTATTGGCTACTTATTCAAGCCTTACTCAAAATACAACACTGCCCCTTTAAGAGAACAAAAGCTCTTTACCTGACTTGCTTTTGAACATTTTGTGCTCTTGTTGGAAGCAATCACTCCCCTATTGCTGACTACAAATTATCTATAACTGGACTAATAACTAGCAAAGGATATTTAAAAAATGTGCACACATCAAAACAAGCGCATCTACTCATGACCACTCTTGCTGTAAACATAGTCCAGTTCAAAGTGAACGGCACAGATCCATACTCCTATATGGCGATGGTATATTTGTATATAGGCCTACTGCAGTTCTGATTGGTTTTATGCAGCACCGGTCTGTGAAGAGTATGGGCTGAGTAGTGTGTCAATGCAATAGCATCCTACTCCCATGCGTTCTGCCTACAACAAAATGTATTGCATAGTTGGTTTTGTTTCTGTATGTTGCATTGGTTAATGTGGTTAATATTGCATTGATTCGATCACAGTTCCCACAGTAAAGGGAAACATTGATAGTGTTAACTGACAGGGAAAACTCTAGAAAGTTGAGTGAAGTTCAACCTAGTGCTTCTCTGTGTGGGCTGGTATTTCTTCTGCACGGCAGTCCCGGGGAGCTGCACACCTGCTTGCTTGCAGATTAGAGGGAACATTGCATGTAGCTGGGACGCGTTCCTCTACGATTTCCTGATTTCACAGACGGACCACTTAGAAGTTAAATCATGGGGAAAATTGTTATTGAACATAGGCTTTCATCAAATTGACAGGAGTTTCATGCTTTTTATTTGGATTATCCCTTTAACATATTATTTTAGCACTGACTTGAAGTTAGCATCGTTATGCCTAAAATCAGCCATGCAAATCTAAGTTAGCGGCATGCCTAGAGGTTGACCAATTTATGATTTTTCAACACAGATACCGATTATTGGATGACCCAAAAAAGCCGATACCGATTAATCGGCCGATTTAAAATAAAAAAATAATAAAAATAAATAAAAAATAAAATAAAAAATTGTATTTTATTTGTATTTTTTATATATATAATTACAACAATACTGAATGATCACTTATTTTAACTTAATATAATACATCAATAAAATCAATTTAGTCTCAAATAAATAATGACATGTTCAATTTGGTTTAAATAATGCAAAAACAAAGTGTGGGAGAAGAACGTAAAAGTGCAATATGTGCCATGTAAGAAAGCTAACGTTTAAGTTCCTTGCTCAGAACATGAGAACATATGAAAGCTGGTGGTTCCTTTAAACATGAGTCTTCAATATTCCCAGGTAAGAAGTTTTAAGTTGTAGTTATTATAGGAATTATAGGACTATTTATCTCTATACCATTTGTATTTCAGATACCTTTGACTATTGGATGTTCTAATAGGTACTTTAGTATTGCCAGCCTAATCTCGGGAGTTGATCGGCTTGAAGTCATAAACAGCTTTAAGCATTGCGAAGAGCTGCGGTCAAATGCAGGAAAGTGCTGTTTGAATGAATGCTTATGAGCCTGCTGCTGCCTACCACCGCTCAGTCAGACTGCTCTATCAAATATCAAATCATAGACTTAATTATAATATAACACACAGAAATTTGAGCCTTATGTCATTAATATGGTCAAATCCGGAAACTATCATTTCGAAAACAAAACGTTTTTTCTTTCAGTGAAATACGGACCCGTTCCATATTTTATCTAACGGGTGGCATCCCTAAGTCTAAATATTGCTTTTACATTGCACAACCTTCAATGTTATGTCATAATTATGTACAATTATGGCAAATTAATTAGTCTTTGTTAGGAAGAAATGTTCTTCACACAGTTCGCCATGAGCCAGGCTGCCCAAACTGCTGCATATACCCTGACTGCTTGCACGGAACGCAAGAGAAGTGACACAATTTCCCTAGTAAAAATAAATTAATGTTAGCAGGCAGTATTAACTAAATATGCAGGTTTAAAAATATATACTTGTGTATTCATTTTAAAGAAAGGCATTGATGTTTATGGTTAGGTACGTTGGTGCAACGACAGTGCTTTTTTGCGAATGCACTTGTTAAATCATCACCTGTTTGGTGAAGTAGGCTGTGATTCCATGATAAATTAACAGACACCGCATCGATTATATGCAACGCAGGACAAGCTAAATAAACTAGTAATATCATCAACCATGTGTAGTTAACTAGTGATTATGTTAAGATTGATTGTTTTTTATAAGGTAAGTTGCTAGCAAGCATTAAACTTACCTTGGCTCCTTGCTGCACTCGCGTAACAGGTAGTCAGCCTGCCACGCAGTCTCCTCATGGAGTGCAATGTAATCAGTGTCCAAATACCGATTTGTTATGAACTTGAAATCGTCCCTAATTAATTGGCCATTCCGATTTAATCGGTCAACTTCTAGTCATGACACTTAACCGGAACATAGCATGAAGTGGCCTGAGCCAAGCAACAGATTCAGTAAGCGCCATTTCTCTCTTAGTTACAATTCAGGTAGCTAGAGCTCTGTCTTTGGAATACAGAGAGAGGTCAATCAGGGGTCATAACATCTCACTCTCGTCTGAGTGTTCTTCTCACTGAAGTTACCCTCTCTTCCCAGCACTCTGTCCCCCTCTTTTCCCCGCACTCTGTCCCCCTCTCTTCCCCGCACTCTGTCCCCCTCTCTTCCCAGCACTCTGTCCCCCTCTCTTCCCAGCACTCTGTCCCCCTCTCTTCCCAGCACTCTGTCCCCCTCTCTTCCCAGCACTCTGTCCCCCTCTCTTCCCAGCACTCTGTCCCCCTCTCTTCCCAGCACTCTGTCCCCCTCTCTTCCCAGCGCTCTGTCCCCCTCTCTTCCCAGCGCTCTGTCCCCCTCTCTTCCCAGCGCTCTGTCCCCCTCTCTTCCCAGCGCTATGTCCCCCTCTCTTCCCAGCGCTATGTCCCCCTCTCTTCCCAGCGCTATGTCCCCCTCTCTTCCCAGCGCTATGTCCCCCTCTCTTCCCAGCGCTATGTCCCCCTCTCTTCCCAGCGCTATGTCCCCCTCTCTTCCCAGCGCTATGTCCCCCTCTCTTCCCAGCGCTATGTCCCCCTCTCTTCCCAGCGCTATGTCCCCCTCTCTTCCCAGCGCTATGTCCCCCTCTCTTCCCAGCGCTATGTCCCCCTCTCTTCCCAGCGCTATGTCCCCCTCTCTTCCCAGCGCTATGTCCCCCTCTCTTCCCAGCGCTATGTCCCCCTCTCTTCCCAGCGCTATGTCCCCCTCTCGTCCCAGCGCTATGTCCCCCTCTCGTCCCAGCGCTCTGTCCCCCTCTCGTCCCAGCGCTCTGTCCCCCTCTCGTCCCAGCGCTCTGTCCCCCTCTCGTCCCAGCGCTCTGTCCCCCTCTCGTCCCAGCGCTCTGTCCCCCTCTCGTCCCAGCGCTCTGTCCCCCTCTCGTCCCAGCGCTCTGTCCCCCTCTCGTCCCAGCGCTCTGTCCCCCTCTCGTCCCAGCGCTCTGTCCCCCTCTCGTCCCAGCGCTCTGTCCCCCTCTCGTCCCAGCGCTCTGTCCCCCTCTCGTCCCAGCGCTCTGTCCCCCTCTCTTCCCCGCGCTCTGTCCCCCTCTCTTCCCCGCGCTCTGTCCCCCTCTCTTCCCCGCGCTCTGTCCCCCTCTCTTCCCAGCGCTCTGTCCCCCTCTCTTCCCCGCACTCTGTCCCCCTCTCTTCCCCGCACTCTGTCCCCCTCCCCTCTAGATGAATGGTCATACATGGAGCACGCAAAGGTGAAGTGATCGGTAGAGCATCGGCGGCAAGATTCAATTTTAGGTGTTGATGCTGGGGTTGACGGTGCATGTTGGAAATGGAGCTTAACCTGCAACCTGTCAATAACACACGAGTCAGTCTGAACTCTTACCTCATGTGACAGGATATCGGCTGGCCTTCCTGCTGAGCAGGTGTCATTTAAGTATGATAGAAAGATGTGTGGGAGAGGTAAGGAGTGACAGGTAGTAGCGAGGCAGGTAGGAGCAAACAGAAGTATCAGGAGTTCAGTCATATACTTTAGCTGAAAACCTTTTAGAATTAATCTTACTGACTGAATGTTACTTTGCCATTCAACCTTTGAACCTATTGAGTTTAGTCGCCACCAACGAGGCCTGTATAACAGAAGAGAGAGGTCATGATCAGGAGTGGGGTATATATCTCTATCTCTCTGTGTGTCAGTCAAAAAAAAGTCTAACTTTGAAAATGTTATGAAATTAAAATATCAAAAATGCAATTTCCTTATGCGGAAAAAGTTAGGACACCCCTACCTTTACCATCACGTAAAATGGCTAAACTTAGAATCAGGTGCACCAAAACAGGTGCAATGATTAGAAAATCATTAGAGTTACTTGGGAGTGTCCAGCCTTCCATAAAGTTTAGGAACTCGGTCTGGTTTGGTCTTAACCATATGGGTGTGTGGTAACACCTATCCGAGGCCCTCAGAATACATATTATTGATGTCCATTTGTCTGGGAGGGGTTACAGATCCATTTGCAAGCAATTCGAAGTAAATAATTCCGCTGTCTGACGGATCATCTACAAATGGGAGAAACTTCCATAACACTGGCAATCTGCCTAGGACAGATCGTCCCATCATATTCAGCCCAACAGCTGACCTAAAGATTTTCATAGAAGTCTCTAAGAACTCCAGGGTAACATCAAGGGATCTTCTGGCCTCTCTTGCCACAATCAATGTCGAAGTACATGAATCAACTGTCAGAAGTAGACTGCACAGACTTGACCTACGTGGGAGGTCAGGAAGGAAGAAGCCTCTGCTCTCAAAAAATAATATCAAGATATGACTTATGTTTGCCAGACAGCACCTGGTTAAAGACTAAGACTACTGGAACAATGTGCTCTGGACAGATGAGACAAAGGTGGAGTTGTTTGGCCGCAAAGCCAGACGCCATGTTTGGCGAAAATGAAACACTGCCTTTGAACAGAAGAACCTCATACCAACCGTAAAGCAGGGAGGCGGTGGCATTATGGTTTGGGGCTGCCTGAGGACCTGGCCAACTTACCATCATTTAGTCAGCCATGAATTCCATATTGTACCAGAGTTTTCTTGAGGAGAATGTGAGGCCATCTGTCAGAAAGCTGAAGCTGAACCCAACATAGATCTTGCAACAGGACAATGATCCAAAAGCCCCAACAGAATAGCTCAGAAAGAAGAAATGGAAGGTTCTGGAATGGCCGAGTCAAAGCCCAGATCTCAATGCTGTGGGGGGACTTGAAGCGGGCTGTGCTTGCAAGAAAGCCCTCCAACATGACAGTTGTGAAGCAGTACTGTAAAGAAGTGGGGAGAAACTTCCTCCTGGTCGCTCTAAGAGACTGATAGACAGTTACAAGAAACGGCCAAAGGGGGCAACACCAGCTATTGAAGTTAGGAGTGTACTTATATTTTTCTGTACTATGGATTTGCATTTGATGAATACATTATTACAAAGTATAATCTGTCAGTGTGATTTGTTAAATTAGGTTACCTTTATCTGTCAATAGTGGTGAAGTGAAGATGACATCCATCTTTCTAAATGTACAAAAACATTTGTTTTTCAGGGGGTGTACTTAGTTTTCACCATAACTACATACGGTGCATTCAGAAAGTGTTCAGACCCCTTTTTAGTTTTACCACATTTTATGTTACAGCAAATTTGTTCAAAATAAAACCCAGAAATATTCAGACCCTTTGCTATGAGACTTGAAATGGAGCTCCTGTGCATCCTGTTTCTGCAGCATTGAAGGTCCCCAAGAACACAGTGGTCTCCATCGTTCTTTTTATTTTAATTTTATTTTTTACATTTTTATCCCATTTTCTCCCCAATTTTCATGGTATCCAATCGCTAGTAATTACTATCTTGTCTCATCGCTACAACTCCCGTACGGGCTCGGGAGAGACGAAGGTCGAAAGCCATGCGTCCTCCGAAGCACAACCCAACCAGCCGTACTGCTTCTTAACACAGCGCGCCTCCAACCCGGAAGCCAGCCGCACAAATGTGTCGGAGGAAACACTGTGTACCTGGCCCCCTTGGTTGGCGCGCACTGCGCCCAGCCCGCCACAGGAGTCGCTGGAGCGCGATGAGACAAGGATATCCCTACCGGCCAAACCCTCCCTACCCCGGACGACGCTATGCCATTTGTGCGTCGCCCCACGGACCTCCCGGTCGTGGCCGGCTGCGACAGAGCCTGGGCGCGAACCCAGAGACTCTGGTGGCGCAGTTAGCACTGCGATGCAGTGCCCTAGACCACCGCGCCACCCGGGAGGCCCTTCATCGTTCTTAAATGGAAGAAGTTTGGAACCACCAAGACTCTTCCTACAGCTGGCCGCCTGGCCAAACTGAGCAATTAGTGGAGAAGTGCCTTGGTCAGGGAGGTGACCAAGGACCCGATGGTCACTCTGACAGAGCTCCAGAGTTCCTCTGTGGAGATGGGAGAACCTTACAGAAGGACAACCATCTCTGCAGCACTCCACCAATAATGCCTTCCTGGTAGAATGGCCTTTCAGAAGCCACTCCTCAGTAAATGGCACATGACAGCCCGCTTGGAGTTTGCCAAAAGGCACCTAAAGACTCTCAGACCACGATAAACAATATTCTCTGGTCTGATGAAACCAAGATTGAACTCTTTGGCCTGAATGCCAAGCATCACGTCTGGAGGAAACCTGGCACTGTCCTTACAGTGAAGCATGGTGGTGACAGCATCATGCTGTGGGGGTGTTTTTCAGCGGGAGGGACTGGGAGACTAGTCGGGATCGAGGGAAAGATGAACAGAGCAAAGATTCTTGATGAAAACCTGCTCCAGAGCTCTCAGGACCTCAGATTGGGGTGAAGGTTCACCTTCCAACAACCCTAAGCAAACAGCCAAGACAACGCAGGAGTGGCTTCGGGACAAGTCTCTGAATGTCCTTGAGTGGCCCAGACTTGAACCCGATCTAACATCTCTGGAGAAACCTAAGAATAGCTGTGCAGTGACGCTCCCCATCCAACTTGATACATTTTGAGAAGATCTGCAGAGAAGAATGAGATACTACATGTGGGATTTCAGTTTTGTATTTTTAATACATTTGCAAACATTTCTAAAAACAGTTTTTGTTTTGTCATTATGGGCTATTTTGTGTATTTTTGATGGTGGGGGACAATTTTAATACATTTTAGAATAAGGCTGTAATGGTACAAAATGTGGAAAAAGTCAAGGGGTCTGAATCCTTTCCGAATGCCCTATACAGAAAATAAAAATCAATAGAGAGATGGGTTTAGAGGGGCAAAGGACAAGGAGAGATACAGCGATGGATGAGAGATAGGGAGGGTGGTCATGGGGGAAAACAAGAAGAAAGATAGTTGGTTTTGGTATGTGGGCTTCTAGGATCTCTGTTTCTATAGAGAGGGCCTTATCAAACACTGGCATGAATATTAGCTGAGTGTGTGTGAGAGGGAGGGAGGGAGTGTGTGTGAGAGGGAGGGAGGGAGTGTGTGTGAGAGGGAGGGAGGGAGTGTGTGTGAGAGGGAGGGAGGGAGTGTGTGTGAGAGGGAGGGAGGGAGTGTGTGTGAGAGGGAGGGAGGGAGTGTGTGTGAGAGGGAGGGAGGGAGTGTGTGTGAGAGGGAGGGAGGGAGTGTGTGTGAGAGGGAGGGAGGGAGTGTGTGTGAGAGGGAGGGAGGGAGTGTGTGTGAGAGGGAGGGAGGGAGTGTGTGTGAGAGGGAGGGAGGGAGTGTGTGTGAGAGGGAGGGAGGGAGTGTGTGTGAGAGGGAGGGAGGGAGTGTGTGTGAGAGGGAGGGAGGGAGGGAGTGTGTGTGAGAGGGAGGGAGGGAGTGTGTGTGAGAGGGAGGGAGGGAGGGAGTGTGTGTGAGAGGGAGGGAGGGAGTGTGTGTGTGAGAGGGAGGGAGGGAGTGTGTGTGTGAGAGGGAGGGAGGGAGTGTGTGTGTGAGAGGGAGGGAGGGAGTGTGTGTGTGAGAGGGAGGGAGGGAGTGTGTGTGTGAGAGGGAGGGAGGGAGTGTGTGTGTGAGAGGGAGGGAGGGAGTGTGTGTGTGAGAGGGAGGGAGTGTGTGTGTGAGAGGGAGGGAGTGTGTGTGTGAGAGGGAGGGAGGGAGGGAGTGTGTGTGTGAGAGGGAGGGAGTGTGTGTGTGAGAGGGAGGGAGGGAGGGAGGGAGTGTGTGTGTGAGAGGGAGGGAGGGAGGGAGGGAGGGAGTGTGTGTGTGAGAGGGAGGGAGGGAGGGAGGGAGTGTGTGTGTGAGAGGGAGGGAGGGAGGGAGGGAGTGTGTGTGAGAGGGAGGGAGGGAGGGAGTGTGTGTGTGAGAGGGAGGGAGGGAGGGAGGGAGTGTGTGTGTGAGAGGGAGGGAGAGAGGGAGTGTGTGTGAGAGGGAGGGAGAGAGGGAGTGTGTGTGTGGGAGGGAGGGAGGGAGGGAGTGTGTGTGTGAGAGGGAGGGAGGGAGGGAGTGTGTGTGTGAGAGGGAGGGAGGGAGGGAGTGTGTGTGTGAGAGGGAGGGAGGGAGGGAGTGTGTGTGTGAGAGGGAGGGAGTGTGTGTGTGAGAGGGAGGGAGTGTGTGTGTGAGAGGGAGGGAGGGAGGGAGGGAGTGTGTGTGTGAGAGGGAGGGAGGGAGTGTGTGTGTGAGAGGGAGGGAGGGAGGGAGTGTGTGTGTGAGAGGGAGGGAGGGAGGGAGTGTGTGTGTGAGAGGGAGGGAGGGAGGGAGTGTGTGTGTGAGAGGGAGGGAGTGTGTGTGTGGGAGGGAGGGAGGGAGGGAGTGTGTGTGTGGGAGGGAGGGAGTGTGTGTGAGAGGGAGTGAGTGAGTGTGTGTGAGAGGGAGTGAGTGAGGGAGTGAGTGTGTCTGTGAGCCTTGTCTCCCAGTCTGAGTGCAAGTACCCAGCTGTCAACCTACTCACTCTGGAGCCATGCCAATTAGTGGGAGGAAAGTTGTACGTGTCCTGGAGGGTCAATACTGGACAGGGATGTGTGGAGGTTTTCAGACAGTCAGATCAAGCTGATGAGAACAAGGCTGTGGGTTCTGTAACTGCATAGGGGCAATTCCACGTTAACAGAATTATGCTTTCACTAGTTTTTTTTCACTTTAAAATGTACACCAAATATAAACCATTGACTTCAAAGTTTGACAAACCATACAACTCTATGCACTTTAAGTTTCCACTGAGAAATGTGCAAAAGCAAATTGAGTGGACGAACTGTGCAGATTCAAGCTTTGGTAACAGAAGTCTGGTCACATCTCCCTCAGGTTTCTATGCGACCACGTTTTCAAGAAACTCAAATATCTGCTTTGAATTAAGATTCAAAGATGTCTGCATAAAGAATGTGGTGTGAGATATGAAAAAATCGACACTGAACATAAATATCAACGCAACATGCAACAATTTTATAGTTACAGTTCATATAAGAAAATCCACCAATTTAAATAAATTCATTAGGCCCTAATCTATGGATTTCACATGACTGGGAATACGGATATGCATCTGTTGGTCACAGATACCTTAAACAAAAAAAGTATGGCCGTGGATCAGGAAGCCAGTCAGTATCTGGAGGGACCACCATTTGCCTCATGCAGAGAGACACATCTCTTTCGTATAGAGTTGATCAGGCCGTTGATTGTTGCATATGGAATGTTGTCCCACTCCTCTTCAATGGCTGTGTGAAGTTGCTGGATATTGGCGGGAACTGGAACACGCTGTCGATCCAGAGCATCCCAAACGTGCTCAATAGGTGACATGTCTGGTGAGTATGCAGGCCATGGAAACACTGGGACATTTTCAGCTTCCAGGAATTGGGTACAGATCCTTGCGACATAGGGCCGCCCGTTGTCATGCTGAAACATAACGTGATGGAGGAGGATGAATGGCACGACTGGGCCTCAGGATCTCTTCACGATATATCTGAGCATTCAAATTGCCATTGATAAAATGCAATTGGAGGCGCTTTATGGTAGAGAAATTAATATTAAATTCTCTGGCAACAGCTTTGGTAGACATTCCTGCTGTCATCATGCCAATTGCACACACTCTCAAAACATGAGACCTATGTGGCATTGTTGTGTGACAACTGCACATTTTAGAGTGCCATTTTATTGTCCCCAGCACAAGGTGCACCTGTGTAATGATCATGCTGTTTAAGCTGTAGATGGATTATTTTTGCAATGGAGAAATGCTCACTAACAGGGATGTGCAAAACGTTTTTGTGAAATAAGATTTTTGTGCATATGGAACATTTCTGGGATCTTTTATTTCAGCTCATGGAACATGGGACCAGCACTTTACATGTTGCGTTTATATGTTGGTTCAGTATATTTTGGTTATTGAGTTACAGTAAGTGAAGTGGAATTACATCTGGTAGGGGAGTTACAGTAACAGCATGGGTCCCTGTCTGATCTATACTATGAATGTCACCCTCCTATGTTTGAACATCACAGCTCAACACAGCAGAGTTCAGTACATTACTATACTTCTCTTTACTCTACTGTATTATACTGTGCTATTCAAACTTGTGAAACATACGTCTATGATTTGCCTACGTGGCCAAAAGTATGTGGACTCCTGCTCGTCCAACATCTCATTCCAAAATCATGGGCATTAATATGGAGTTGGTCACCCCTTTGCTGCTGTAACAACCTCCACTCTTCTGCGAAGGCTTTCCACTTGATGTTGGAACATTGCTGCGGGGATTTGCTTCCATTCAGCCACGAGCATTAGTTAGGTCGGGCACTGATGTTGGCTGATTAGGCCTGGCTCGCAGTCGGCGTTCCAATTCATCCCAAAGGTGTTAGATGGGGTTGAGGTCAGGGTTCTGTGCAGGCCAGTCAAGATCTTCCACACCGATCTCGTCAAACCATTTCTATATGGACCTCGCTTTGTGTACGGGAGCATTGTCATGCTGAAACAGGAAAGGGCCTTCCCCAAACTGAAGCACAGAATCATCTAGAATGTCATTGTATGCTGTAGCATTAAGATTTCCCAGACCATTATTTATCATCCACCAAACTTTACAGTTGGCACTATGCATTTGTGCATGCAACGTTCTCCTGGCATCGGCCAAACACAGATTTGTCCGTCAGACCGCCAGATAGTGAAGTGTGATTCATCACTCCAGAGAACGCATTTCCAATGGCGGTGAGCTTTACACCACTCTAGCTGACGCTTGGCATTGCGCATGCTGATCTTAGGCTTGTTTGCGGCTGCTCGGCCATGGAATCCCATTTCATGAAGCTCTCGACGAACAGTTATTGTGCTGTCGTTGCTTCCAGAGGCAGTTTTGAACTGGGTAGTGAGTGTTCCAACCGAGGACAGATTATTTTTAAGCGCTTCAGCACTCAGTGGTCCTGTTCTGCGAGCTTGTGGCCTACCACTTCACGGCTGAGCCGTTGTTGCTCCTAGACGTTTCCACTTCACAATAACAGCACTTGCAGTTGACCGGGAAAGCTCTAGCAGGGCAGAAATTTGACAAACTGACTTGTTGGTAAGGTGGCATCGTATGACAATGCCACGTTGGAAGTCACTGAGCTCTTCAGTAAGGCCATTCTACTGCCAATGTTTGTCTATGGAGATTGCATAGCGGTGTGTTCGATTTTATACACCTTTCAGCAACGGGTGGGGCTGAACTTGCCGAATCCACAAATTTGAAGGGGTGTCCACATACTTTTGTGTGTAGATTCAGATTTGGTCCAGTCTGTCTAGGCCAGGGTGGACTGAGGTCAGGATGGAAATGGAAAGAAAGGGCTCATGGGTAGGTGTCAGTAAGAGCTGGGAGAAGTGACATTAACTGGCGAAGGAGGGATTGTCCAGACTCAGACTGTTTTAACACTTGACCAAAAGACAACAAAGACAAATGAAACAGTTATGAGCTGAACATAACAGTATGCCAGTGGAAGGGAAGACTGTAGCAGTTGACCAAACTGGTTTGTGACTACTATGATTTCCCATTGTAGCCAGTTCAACTGCAGTAATTCTTTATTTTTTTTTTGGGGGGGGGGGGGTAATTAGTTTGAATCACCTTAATACATAACAACATTAATATCAGTGACGTCAGTAACTAATTGGTAGGTCTACGATTGATTACTTGTTCGTTCTGTCATTTTCTTTTGTGTCAAAGAAATGTGTGTTTTGGCACAAGGCAATGTTTTTTTCAACTTAGAGGGTAAACAACTTCTTGAATACGTGTTATTAGTCGGCAGGATAAAGTAAGACTTTTTCTGGTAGATGTTTTGTAAGACTCATTTTCTATCTGTTTATCCAGAAATCAAAGCCTTATGCCAAATGTTTAAAATGTATCTATCCCTTCATTTCCCAAAAATATGGACTCTTAGCTTTCATTTGACAGCCAATTTGATATGCTCCCATGAACATCACATGTTGGTGTTGATGGTTCCTTTTACATGGAAATGCCCATGAACATCACATGTTGGTGTTGATGGGTCCTTTTACATGGAAATGCCCATAGGCCACAGGCTTTGACTAGGTGTTGATGGTATGTCAGAGCATCTGCTAAGGCTTATATGAGGGAAATAATTATTGCTGAGAGAGGACTTCAATGCAGAGCTGAGACGGGAATGCTGGGTGCTGTGCTGCTTGTAGGCATAGGGGCCTTTGTGTTGGTGGGGGCTGTGTACGTGTGTGTGTTAGGGCTGGGAATTGCCAGGGACCTCATGATACGATATTATCCCGATACTTAGGTCCCAATGTGATGTGTATTGTGATTCGATACTGTGATTTAATTTATTTATTGCGATTCCATGTTCCAAACATATTGCTCACCATATGTCTACTGCAGAGGGACAAGCGAGCCATGAGAAAATAAGTTTTGATCAGTCATTGAAATAAAAGTGCTGAAAACAAATTGTCTCCCTACATAAAAAGATGGAGAACAAGCTCTGAAGGAAAGATATGGGAGTTTAGGTGCAGGTACAGCCAACTACCACAAATTATATTGTGATTTGACAAAACGATCCGTAATATTCTCGATACGTATCTATCTATTTATTACATATTTTTTTCTCCCCCCACTAGTTTGTGTCTACAGGGTAAGGATGAACAGTAAATAGACTAGTTGATGGCAGGCAGATGGAGACGTAGGTGATTAAGGGGGGGCGATGTTGTCGCTTATAGAGTTCCCTTGGTCGCTCACTCTCTACTCTCTCACACACAGTATCTGACCGATCTGCCTGCATCATTAAACTATAAGCCCTCAGGGAGAGGGAGTCAACGTCCTCTTCCTGTGTAGAAGGGATGGGAGGTGGTCAGTGTCCCCCACTGACCCCCTCTTATGCATTTGGTATTTTTGGGAGGGGATGAGTGGGGGAGTTGGGTATTTTTGGGAGGGGGACAGTGGCGGAGTTGGGTGTTTTTTGGGAGGGGGACAGTGGCGGAGTTGGGTGTTTTTTGGGAGGGGGACAGTGGGGGAGTTGGGTGTTTTTTGGAAGGGGCCAGTGGGGGAGTTGGGTGTTTTTTGGGAGGGGGCCAGTGGGGGAGTTGGGTGTTTTTTGGGAGGGAGACAGTGGGGGAGTTGGGTGTTTTTTGGGAGGGAGACAGTGGGGGAGTTGGGTGTTTTTTGGGAGGGAGACAGTGGGGGAGTTGGGTGTTTTTTGGGAGGGGGACAGTGGGGGAGTTGGGTGTTTTTTGGGAGGGGGACAGTGGGGGAGTTGGGTGTTTTTTGGGAGGGGACCAGTGTGGGGAGTTGGGTGTTTTTTGGGAGGGGACCAGTGTGGGGAGTTGGGTGTTTTTTGGGAGGGGACCAGTGTGGGGAGTTGGGTGTTTTTTGGGAGGGGGCCAGTGTGGGGAGTTGGGTGTTTTTTGGGAGGGGGCCAGTGGGGGAGTTGGGTGTTTTTTGGGAGGGAGACAGTGGGGGAGTTGGGTGTTTTTTGGGAGGGGGACCGTGGGGGAGTTGGGTGTTTTTTGGGAGGGGGACAGTGGGGGAGTTGGGTGTTTTTTGGGAGGGGACCAGTGTGGGGAGTTGGGTGTTTTTTGGGAGGGGACCAGTGTGGGGAGTTGGGTGTTTTTTGGGAGGGGACCAGTGTGGGGAGTTGGGTGTTTTTTGGGAGGGGACCAGTGTGGGGAGTTGGGTGTTTTTTGGGAGGGGACCAGTGTGGGGAGTTGGGTGTTTTTTGGGAGGGAGACAGTGGGGGAGTTGGGTGTTTTTTGGGAGGGGGACAGTGGGGGAGTTGGGTGTTTTTTGGGAGGGGGACAGTGGGGGAGTTGGGTGTTTTTTGGGAGGGGACCAGTGTGGGGAGTTGGGTGTTTTTTGGGAGGGGACCAGTGTGGGGAGTTGGGTGTTTTTTGGGAGGGGACCAGTGTGGGGAGTTGGGTGTTTTTTGGGAGGGGACCAGTGTGGGGAGTTGGGTGTTTTTTGGGAGGGGGACAGTGGGGGAGTTGGGTGTTTTTTGGGAGGGATACACTGGGGGAGTTGGGTGTTTTTTTGGGAGGGAGACAGTGGGGGAGTTGGGTGTTTTTTGGGAGGGAGACTGGGGGAGTTGGGTGTTTTTTGGGAGGGAGACAGTGGGGGGGGGGGGGGGGGGGGGTTGGGTGTTTTTTGGGAGGGGACCAGTGCGGGGAGTTGGGTGTTTTTTGGGAGGGGGACAGTGGGAGGGGGGGGGGGGGGGGGGGGGGGTTGTGTGACAGACAGTGAGTGATAGATTGGTCACTTTATAACATTTAATCCACAGACTCTCTCTCTGTGTGTTTAATCAACGCTGTGTTTGTGTCAGGAGATCCTGCTTCTCAGAACTCGGCTCCATAATTTGCTCCAGGCTGTGGGGCCTTTGTCCCAGCCTCCTGCCTCAGAGAGGGCTCTCACCAAGTGGGTAGAAAGACACCTCAACACTGGGTCCACGGAGTTGTTAAATCAAGAGACCCTGGGTGTGAGGTGGATTGATGGACACAGAAGGTCCAGACGAGAGAGAATGTACAGAACTCAACTCATATTTGATGAGGTAGTTGAGTTCATATAGTACATCCAAATCACACAGTTAATACATAAACAGTATTCCATATGCCACTTCAAGCAGGTAGGTGACTATTCACATAATATTCTAAGATGGCCACCAGACAGACGTGGTTTCAGGGGGGAGTGCTCTCTACTAGGCTTGGGAAATATACAGTTTATACCGGGCTAAAATAATTTTCAATACCGGGGGCTGCGGGGGAGTGAACTACGCCACTGCTTATAACTAGCTATATGTTAAGTATGCTTCTACGTTACTTGAAGACTGTGTCCCTTATCTGCCAGCAGACACAGGGCCTCATTCTGCAGTACTGACATGGCTGGGTCACGTTGGCCTCTCTTGTAGTTCTGGGCTAGTGTTCTACCGTTAGGGACGTCCCTCCAAGGATGGAGCAGTCATGCGGAAAAACGGCTCACTTGGACACTCAGACTCAGACATGTAGGCTACACACCACTCTCACTGAACACACATACACACAGAGCGGGGGTCGGTCAGGCATGAAGGAGCAGGCCCAGCCACCGTAAACCAGGAAGACAGTTTGATGTGAAATAAAGAGCCCAATATAGCATTAAGAACTTTGTGCTCACATTTTACTGTCCTTGTGGGGACCAAAAAATTGTGATTCCCTTTCAAAATCCTATTTTGCTTAACCTAACCATAACCCTGACTCTGTAACCTAACCCCGGACTCCGTAACCCAACCCCGGACTCCGTAACCCAACCCCGGACTCCGTAACCCAACCCCGGACTCCGTAACCCAACCCCGGACTCCGTAACCCAACCCCGGACTCCGTAACCCAACCCCGGACTCCGTAACCCAACCCCGGACTCCGTAACCCAACCCCGGACTCTGTAACCCAACCCCGGACTCCGTAACCCAACCCCGGACTCCGTAACCCAACCCCGGACTCTGTAACCCAACCCCGGACTCTGTAACCCAACCCCGGACTCTGTAACCCAACCCCGGACTCTGTAACCCAACCCCGGACTCTGTAACCCAACCCCGGACTCTGTAACCCAACCCCGGACTCTGTAACCCAACCCCGGACTCTGTAACCCAACCCCGGACTCTGTAACCCAACCCCGGACTCTGTAACCCAACCCCGGACTCTGTAACCCAACCCCGGACTCTGTAACCCAACCCCGGACTCTGTAACCCAACCCCGGACTCTGTAACCCAACCCCGGACTCTGTAACCCAACCCCGGACTCTGTAACCCAACCCCGGACTCTGTAACCCAACCCCGGACTCTGTAACCCAACCCCGGACTCTGTAACCCAACCCCGGACTCTGTAACCCAACCCCGGACTCTGCAACCCAACCCCGGACTCTGCAACCCAACCCCGGACTCTGCAACCCAACCCCGGACTCTGCAACCCAACCCCGGACTCTGCAACCCAACCCCGGACTCTGCAACCCAACCCCGGACTCTGCAACCCAACCCCGGACTCTGCAACCCAACCCCGGACTCTGTAACCCAACCCCGGACTCTGTAACCCAACCCCGGACTCTGTAACCCAACCCCGGACTCTGTAACCCAACCCCGGACTCTGTAACCCAACCCCGGACTCTGCAACCCAACCCCGGACTCTGCAACCCAACCCCGGACTCTGCAACCCAACCCCGGACTCTGCAACCCAACCCCGGACTCTGCAACCCAACCCCGGACTCTGCAACCCAACCCCGGACTCTGCAACCCAACCCCGGACTCTGCAACCCAACCCCGGACTCTGCAACCCAACCCCGGACTCTGCAACCCAACCCCGGACTCTGCAACCCAACCCCGGACTCTGCAACCCAACCCCGGACTCTGCAACCCAACCCCGGACTCTGCAACCCAACCCCGGACTCTGCAACCCAACCCCGGACTCTGCAACCCAACCCCGGACTCTGCAACCCAACCCCGGACTCTGCAACCCAACCCCGGACTCTGCAACCCAACCCCGGACTCTGCAACCCAACCCCGGACTCTGCAACCCAACCCCGGACTCTGCAACCCAACCCCGGACTCTGCAACCCAACCCCGGACTCTGCAACCCAACCCCGGACTCTGCAACCCAACCCCGGACTCTGCAACCCAACCCCGGACTCTGCAACCCAACCCCGGACTCTGCAACCCAACCCCGGACTCTGCAACCCAACCCCGGACTCTGCAACCCAACCCCGGACTCTGCAACCCAACCCCGGACTCTGCAACCCAACCCCGGACTCTGCAACCCAACCCCGGACTCTGCAACCCAACCCCGGACTCTGCAACCCAACCCCGGACTCTGCAACCCAACCCCGGACTCTGCAACCCAACCCCGGACTCTGCAACCCAACCCCGGACTCTGCAACCCAACCCCGGACTCTGCAACCCAACCCCGGACTCTGCAACCCAACCCCGGACTCTGCAACCCAACCCCGGACTCTGCAACCCAACCCCGGACTCTGCAACCCAACCCCGGACTCTGCAACCCAACCCCGGACTCTGCAACCCAACCCCGGACTCTGCAACCCAACCCCGGACTCTGCAACCCAACCCCGGACTCTGCAACCCAACCCCGGACTCTGCAACCCAACCCCGGACTCTGCAACCCAACCCCGGACTCTGCAACCCAACCCCGGACTCTGCAACCCAACCCCGGACTCTGCAACCCAACCCCGGACTCTGCAACCCAACCCCGGACTCTGCAACCCAACCCCGGACTCTGCAACCCAACCCCGGACTCTGCAACCCAACCCCGGACTCTGCAACCCAACCCCGGACTCTGCAACCCAACCCCGGACTCTGCAACCCAACCCCGGACTCTGCAACCCAACCCCGGACTCTGCAACCCAACCCCGGACTCTGCAACCCAACCCCGGACTCTGCAACCCAACCCCGGACTCTGCAACCCAACCCCGGACTCTGCAACCCAACCCCGGACTCTGCAACCCAACCCCGGACTCTGCAACCCAACCCCGGACTCTGCAACCCAACCCCGGACTCTGCAACCCAACCCCGGACTCTGCAACCCAACCCCGGACTCTGCAACCCAACCCCGGACTCCGCAACCTGGTCTAGTGTGTGTGTGTGTGTGTGTGCTGCTGGTGCATGGCTGGTCTAGTGTGTGTGTGTGTGTGTGTGTGTGTGTGTGTGTGTGTGTGTGTGTGCTGCTGGTCATGGCTGGTCTAGTGTTTGTGTTTGTGTGTGTGTGTGCTGCTGGTGCATGGCTGTTCTAGTGTGTGTGTGCTGCTGGTCAAGTGTGTGTGTGTGTGTGTGCTGCTGGTGCATGGCTGGTCTAGTGTGTGTGCTGCTGGTCTAGTTTGTGTGTGTTTGTATGTGTGCTGCTGGTCTTGTGTGTGTGTGTGCTGCTGGTGCATGGCTGGTCTAGTGTGTGTGCTGCTGGTCTAGTGTGTGTGTGTGCTGCTGGTCATGGCTGGTCTAGTGTTTGTGTGTGTGCTGCTGGTGCATGGCTGGTCTAGTGTGTGTGCTGCTGGTCTAGTGTGTGTGTGTGTGTGTGCTGCTGGTGCATGGCTGGTCTAGTGTGTGTGCTGCTGGTCTAGTGTGTGTGTGTGTGTGCTGCTGGTGCATGGCTGGTCTAGTGTCTGTGCTGCTGGTCTAGTTTGTGTGTGTTTGTGTGCTGCTGGTCTAGTGTGTGTGTGTGTTTGTGTGCTGCTGGTGCATGGCTGGTCTAGTGTGTGTGTGCTGCTGGTCTAGTGTGTGTGTGTGCTTCTGGTGTGTGTGCTTCTGGTCTGGTGTGTGTGTGTGCTGCTGGTCGTGTGTGTGTGTGTGCTGCTGGTCTGGTGTGTGTGTGTGCTGCTGGTCTGGTGTGTGTGTGTGCTGCTGGTCTGGTGTGTGTGTGTGCTGCTGGTCTGGTGTGTGTGTGTGTGCTGCTGGTCTGGTGTGTGTGTGTGTGCTGCTGGTCTGGTGTGTGTGTGTGCTGCTGGTCTGGTGTGTGTGTGTGCTGCTGGTCTGGTGTGTGTGTGTGCTGCTGGTCTGGTGTGTGTGTGTGCTGCTGGTCTGGTGTGTGTGTGTGTGCTGCTGGTCTGGTGTGTGTGTGTGTGCTGCTGGTCTGGTGTGTGTGTGTGTGCTGCTGGTCTGGTGTGTGTGTGTGCTGCTGGTCTAGTGTGTGTGTGTGCTGCTGGTCTAGTGTGTGTGTGTGCTGCTGGTCTAGTGTGTGTGTGTGTGTGCTGCTGGTCTAGTGTGTGTGTGTGTGTGCTGCTGGTCTGGTGTGTGTGTGTGCTGCTGGTCTGGTGTGTGTGTGTGCTGCTGGTCTAGTGTGTGTGTGTGTGTGCTGCTGGTCTAGTGTGTGTGTGTGTGTGCTGCTGGTCTAGTGTGTGTGTGTGTGTGCTGCTGGTCTAGTGTGTGAGTGTGCTGCTGGTCTAGTGTGTGTGTGTGCTGCTGGTCTAGTGTGTGTGTGTGCTGCTGGTCTAGTGTGTGTGTGTGCTGCTGGTCTAGTGTGTGTGTGTGCTGCTGGTCTAGTGTGTGTGTGTGTGTGTGTGTGCTGCTGGTCTAGTGTGTGTGTGTGTGTGTGTGTGTGCTGCTGGTCTAGTGTGTGTGTGTGTGTGCTGCTGGTCTAGTGTGTGTGTGCTGCTGGTCTAGTGTGTGTGTGTGTGTGTGTGTGCTGCTGGTCTAGTGTGTGTGTGTGTGTGTGTGTGCTGCTGGTCTAGTGTGTGTGTGTGTGTGTGTGCTGCTGGTCTAGTGTGTGTGTGTGTGCTGCTGGTCTAGTGTGTGTGTGTGTGTGTGCTGCTGGTCTAGTGTGTGTGTGTGTGTGTGTGCTGCTGGTCTAGTGTGTGTGTGTGTGTGTGTGTGTGCTGCTGGTCTAGTGTGTGTGTGTGCTGCTGGTCTAGTGTGTGTGTGTGTGTGTGTGTGCTGCTGGTCTAGTGTGTGTGTGTGTGTGTGTGTGCTGCTGGTCTAGTGTGTGTGTGTGTGTGCTGCTGGTCTAGTGTGTGTGTGTGTGCTGCTGGTCTAGTGTGTGTGTGTGTGTGCTGCTGGTCTAGTGTGTGTGTGTTTGTGCTGCTGGTCTAGTGTGTGTGTGTGTGTGTGCTGCTGGTCTAGTGTGTGTGTGTGTGTGTGCTGCTGGTCTAGTGTGTGTGTGTGTGTGTGCTGCTGGTCTAGTGTGTGTGTGTGTGTGTGCTGCTGGTCTAGTGTGTTTGTGTATGTGTGCTGCTGGTCTAGTGTGTGTGTGTGTGCTGCTGGTCTAGTGTGTGTGTGTGTGTGTGTGTGCTGCTGGTCTAGTGTGTGTGTGTGTGTGTGCTGCTGGTCTAGTGTGTGTGTGTGTGTGCTGCTGGTCTAGTGTGTGTGTGTGTGTGTGTGTGTGTGTGTGTGCGTGCTGCTGGTCTAGTGTGTGTGTGTGTGTGTGTGCTGCTGGTCTAGTGTGTGTGTGCTGCTGGTCTAGTGTGTGTGTGTGTGTGCTGCTGGTCTAGTGTGTGTGTGCTGCTGGTCTAGTGTGTGTGTGTGTGTGTGTGCTGCTGGTCTTGTGTGTGTGTGTGTGCTGCTGGTCTAGTGTTTGTGTGTGTGTTGCTGGTCTAGTGTGTGTGTGTGCTGCTGGTCTAGTGTGTGTGTGTGTGTGCTGCTGGTCTAGTGTGTGTGTGTGTGTGCTGCTGGTCTAGTGTGTGTGTGTGTGTGCTGCTGGTCTAGTGTGTGTGTGTGTGTGTGCTGCTGGTCTAGTGTGTGTGTGTGTGTGTGCTGCTGGTCTAGTGTGTGTGTGTGCTGCTGGTCTAGTGTGTGTGTGTGTGTGTGCTGCTGGTCTAGTGTGTGTGTGTGTGTGCTGCTGGTCTAGTGTGTGTGTGTGTGTGTGTGTGTGCTGCTGGTCTAGTGTGTGTGTGTGTGTGTGTGCTGCTGGTCTAGTGTGTGTGTGCTGCTGGTCTAGTGTGTGTGTGTGTGTGCTGCTGGTCTAGTGTGTGTGTGCTGCTGGTCTAGTGTGTGTGTGTGTGTGTGTGTGTGCTGCTGGTCTAGTGTGTGTGTGTGCTGCTGGTCTAGTGTGTGTGTGTGTGTGTGTGTGCTGCTGGTCTAGTGTGTGTGTGTGTGTGTGTGTGCTGCTGGTCTAGTGTGTGTGTGTGTGTGCTGCTGGTCTAGTGTGTGTGTGTGTGCTGCTGGTCTAGTGTGTGTGTGTGTGTGCTGCTGGTCTAGTGTGTGTGTGTTTGTGCTGCTGGTCTAGTGTGTGTGTGTGTGTGTGCTGCTGGTCTAGTGTGTGTGTGTGTGTGTGCTGCTGGTCTAGTGTGTGTGTGTGTGTGTGCTGCTGGTCTAGTGTGTGTGTGTGTGTGTGCTGCTGGTCTAGTGTGTTTGTGTATGTGTGCTGCTGGTCTAGTGTGTGTGTGTGTGCTGCTGGTCTAGTGTGTGTGTGTGTGTGTGTGTGCTGCTGGTCTAGTGTGTGTGTGTGTGTGTGCTGCTGGTCTAGTGTGTGTGTGTGTGTGCTGCTGGTCTAGTGTGTGTGTGTGTGTGTGTGTGTGCTGCTGGTCTAGTGTGTGTGTGTGTGTGTGTGCTGCTGGTCTAGTGTGTGTGTGCTGCTGGTCTAGTGTGTGTGTGTGTGTGCTGCTGGTCTAGTGTGTGTGTGCTGCTGGTCTAGTGTGTGTGTGTGTGTGTGTGCTGCTGGTCTTGTGTGTGTGTGTGTGCTGCTGGTCTAGTGTTTGTGTGTGTGTTGCTGGTCTAGTGTGTGTGTGTGCTGCTGGTCTAGTGTGTGTGTGTGTGTGCTGCTGGTCTAGTGTGTGTGTGTGTGTGCTGCTGGTCTAGTGTGTGTGTGTGTGTGCTGCTGGTCTAGTGTGTGTGTGTGTGTGTGCTGCTGGTCTAGTGTGTGTGTGTGTGTGTGTGCTGCTGGTCTAGTGTGTGTGTGTGCTGCTGGTCTAGTGTGTGTGTGTGTGTGTGCTGCTGGTCTAGTGTGTGTGTGTGTGTGTGCTGCTGGTCTAGTGTGTGTGTGTGTGTGTGTGCTGCTGGTCTAGTGTGTGTGTGTGTGCTGCTGGTCTAGTGTGTGTGTGTGTGTGTGCTGCTGGTCTAGTGTGTGTGTGTGTGTGTGTGCTGCTGGTCTAGTGTGTGTGTGTGTGTGTGTGTGTGCTGCTGGTCTAGTGTGTGTGTGTGTGTGTGTGTGTGTGCTGCTGGTCTAGTGTGTGTGTGTGTGTGCTGCTGGTCTAGTGTGTGCTCTGAATTGACTCTCTGATGTTCTTACAGTATAGCTTCATCTCTGGTTTCCCAGGATTAGTTGGAGTAGAAGGTAAGCTGATGATAATGTCAGTGCTGGGTTACAGTGTTGGGTTGTGGCAACCAAACTAGTTGTCCATACAACATGAGTGTTAGGTTGTTTGTGCTCTCTCTCTCTCTCTGTTGGTAGTGTAGTGTGAAGGATTGTGGTCTCTCTAGTGTGACTGATTGTGGTCTCTCTAGTGTGACTGATTGTGGTCTCTCTAGTGTGACTGATTGTTGTCTCTCTAATGTGAATGATTGTGGTCTCTCTAGTGTGAATGATTGTGGTCTCTAGTGTGAATGATTGTGGTCTCTAGTGTGAATAATTGTGGTCTCTCTAGTGTGAATGATTGTGGTCTCTGTCAGTGTTTGTAGTGTGAATGATTGTTGTCTCTAGTGTGAATGATTGTGGTCTCTCTAGTGTGAATGATTGTGGTCTCTGTCAGTGTTTGTGGTGTGAATGATTGTGGTCTCTAGTGTGAATAATTGTGGTCTCTCTAGTGTGAATGATTGTTGTCTCTGTCAGTGTTTGTGGTGTGAATGATTGTTGTCTCTAGTGTGAATGATTGTTGTCTCTCTAGTGTGAATGATTGTTGTCTCTAGTGTGAATGATTGTTGTCTCTAGTGTGAATGATTGTTGTCTCTAGTGTGAATGATTGTTGTCTCTGTCAGTGTTTGTAGTGTGAATGATTGTTGTCTCTAGTGTGAATGATTGTTGTCTCTAGTGTGAATGATTGTTGTCTCTCTAGTGTGAATGATTGTTGTCTCTGTCAGTGTTTGTAGTGTGAATGATTGTTGTCTCTAGTGTGAATGATTGTTGTCTCTCTAGTGTGAATGATTGTTGTCTCTGTCAGTGTTTGTGGTGTGAATGATTGTTGTCTCTAGTGTGAATGATTGTTGTCTCTAGTGTGAATGATTGTTGTCTCTCTAGTGTGAATGATTGTTGTCTCTGTCAGTGTTTGTAGTGTGAATGATTGTTGTCTCTAGTGTGAATGATTGTTGTCTCTCTAGTGTGAATGATTGTTGTCTCTGTCAGTGTTTGTGGTGTGAATGATTGTTGTCTCTAGTGTGAATGATTGTTGTCTCTAGTGTGAATGATTGTTGTCTCTAGTGTGAATGATTGTTGTCTCTCTAGTGTGAATGATTGTTGTCTCTCTAGTGTGAATGATTGTTGTCTCTAGTGTGAATGATTGTTGTCTCTGTCAGTGTTTGTAGTGTGAATGATTGTATTTTGGGTTTGTGATGTATTACACACACACACACACACACACACACACACACACACCACTTTCATGGACAGTTGGACACCACAACTTATGACATGTTTTTGTCACATACTGTCTGTGGTCAACCTAATGATGAATCCACTTCCCACTTTATATTTGGAAACTATAACCAGGTGTGAGTGTCTGAAATGCACAGTGAGGAAATGGGCTTTTGTGGGTGGAGACCTCAAGTCAAAGTTTAATTGTTGTGTACACAGATTTGCAGATGTTATCGCAGGTGCAGCGTAATGCTTGTGTTTCTAGATCCAACACTAATACTACCTAGCAATACAAAATACACACAACATAAAAACAGAGAAATGGAGAAATTTCAGAACCAGCATTTGTCCGGAATATAGACTATATAGTATAGACTATATAGTAACAACATTAAGAAGACCTGCGCTTTCCATGACATAGACTAATCAAGTGAAAGCTATGATCCCTTATTGATGTCACTTGTTAAATCAACTTCAATCAATGTAGACGAAGGGGAGGAGACAGGTTAAAGAAGTATTTTTAAGCCTTGAGAAATTTGAGACCTGGATTGTGTATGTGTGCCATTCAGAGGGTGAATGGGCAAGATAAAAGATGAAGGTGCTTTTGAACAGGGTATGGTAGTAGGTGCCAGGTGTGCCAGTTTGTTTCAAGAACTGCAATGATGCCGGGTTTTTCACACTCAACAGTTTCCTGTGTTTATCAGGAATGGTCCACCACCCAAAGGACATCCAGCCAACTTGACACAACTGTGGGAAGCACTGGAGTCAACATGGGCCAGCATCCCTGTGGAACGATTTCGACACCTTGTAGAGTTTATACCCCGACTATTTGAGGCTGTTCTTAGGGCAAATGGTGTGTATAGACAGTATGGACAGTATATGAATAGAAAAGATGTGTACAGCAGTAGTTATATAGAATGAGCCATGATTAGAATACAGTATATACATATAAAGTGGGTAAAACAGTATGTAAACATTATTCAAGTGACCAGTGTTCACTGGCTCTATGTACATAGGGCAAAGTCTCTTAAGGTGCAGGGTAGAGTGCTGGGTGGTAGCTGGCTATTAACAGTGACTAAGTTTCAGGGCAGGGTACTGGGCGGAGGGCGGCTAGTGGTGACTGTTTAACAGTCTGATGGTCTGGAGATAGAAGCTGTTTATCGATCTCTCGGTCCCAGCTTTGATGCACCTGTACTGTCTCCTTGGGGGTTAGGGTTATTTTCTATTTATGTACGAGGTCTCTGGTAAGAAACCTCCTCTGGGGTCATCGGAGGGGTGTTTGACAGAGTTGTATGTGTTGTAGGAAAGCTGCTTGTGTTTCCTAGATACTTCTCCCACTGTAGGGATGGTGAGGTAAGGTAAAACTTTTTTCAAAAAAATTGCCCCTTTTCTCCGCAATTTCATGATATGCTATTGGTAGTAAGTCTTGTCCTATCGCTGCAACTCCCGTACGGACTCGGGAGAGGCGAAGGTCGAGAGCCATGCGACCTCCGAAACGCGACCCTGCCAAGCCGCGCTGCTTCTTGACACACTGCTCGCTTAACCTTTCTGAACAACCCATCCCTGATCCGGGATAATTGTCATCAGCAACGCTGAATAGCATAGCGCCACAGTCAAATAATATTACTAAACATATTTATAATCCTGCAATCACAAGTGAAATATACCAAAACACAGCTTAGTTTGTTGTTAATACACCTATCATGTCAGATTTTGAAAATCTATTTTACAGCGAAAGAAATCCAAGCTTTTGTGAGTGTAGCTTTCTATGCTACATTAGCTTAGCCTTATATTAGCTTGGTTAGCTTGGTCACAAAAGTAAGAAAAGCAATCAAATTAATCGCTTACCTTTGATAATCTTCGGGTGGTTCCACTCACGAGACTCCCAGTTACACAACAAATGTTATTTTTGTTGGATAAATCTTACTTTTATATCCAAATACCTCCGTTCGCTTTGTGCGTTATGCTCCGAAATCCACCAGAAAGAGCGGTCACGAAAGCGCATACGAAAATGCCAAATGATATCCATAATGTCCACAGAAACATGTCAAACGTTTTTTTTATAATCAATCCTCAGGATGTTTTTCAAATATATATTCGATAATATATCAACCGGGAGTGTTGTTTTTTCAATCGGACCGGGAGAAACAATGGCCGCCTTTCTCTGTTGCGCACAACTCGCTCTGAGAGCCCCCACTTATCCACTTACGCAATGTGATCTTTCACGCTCATTCTTCAAAATAAAAGCCTGAAACTTTGTCTAATGACTGACACGGAAGCCATAGAGAAAGGAATCTGGTTGATATCCCTTTAAATGCACGTTAGGCATGCATAAGAACAGAGAGGTTTCAAAAAAGAGGCACTTCCTGATTTGGATTTTCCTCCGGTTTTCGCCTGCAATATCAGTTCTGTTAAACTCACAGACAATATTAAGACAGTTTTGGAAACTTTAGAGTGTTTTCTATCCTAATCGGACAATTATATGCATATTCTTGTTTCGGGGGCTGAGAAATAGGCAGTTTCAAATGGGTACGTTTTTTTTTGCCAAAAACGAAAATACTGCCCCCTAGCCGGAAGTTTTAACCCGGAAGCCAGCCGCACCAATGTATCGGAGGAAACACTGTACAATCAGCGACTGTGTCAGCGTGCATGGACCCGGCCAGCCATAGGAGTCGCTAGAGCGCGATGGGACAAAACACTCCCATAACCCGGACGGCACTGGGACAATTGTGTGCCGCCTCATGGGTCTCCTGGTCACAGCCGGCTGCGATACAGCCCGGGATCTAACCCGGGTCTGTAGCTTACCACACCGCTCGCGTCGCATGCACGAGCGCTGCAAAATACATTTCTACATGTTATTCAGTCATTGCACCCATACTGCTCGCGCAGCACCCATACTGCTCGCGCAGCACCCATACTGCTCGCGCAGCACCCATACTGCGCTTTAACGCGCTGCAAGTCCTGCCTCCCATCTCCTCATTGGTTTTTAGGAGCATATACCCACGTGGGTGATTGAAAGATGAACTAAGGTCCACAATTCAGTCGGTGGTCTTAATGTACCTTAAAGTTGGTTGTCAATCGCCATATAAAGTCCAAAGAAGAAGAACCCTGAAGGAGGAGAGATGACTAGAAACAATTCGGTTGACCATTTTATGTGTGGATTAATTGTCGGAGTAGAGGACCTTGTGCATTTCAGGTAAAATAACAACTTAACGTTTATATCCCAGGACAAATTAGCTAGCAATAGCAAGCTAGCTAGCTAAATTGCAAATGTTTAATGCTTTTTGACCTGTCCCCAAATGAATTTAGTTGGTTCCAAGTTTGTTTTGATATTTCAACCTGCGTTTCCTGATCGCGTCTGGTGTGACAAAATCAACATGCGCACGATGGTGTACGCCGACTGTCTGGTCAGCATGTTAGACCGCTGCGCCACTCGGGAGGCCTGTACTTAAGGTTTTAAGTATGTCAGTATGACTTCCTGTTGTAGCTATAAACAGGAGACGTTGTCACGGTAACACAGGCCTGCCACAGAACCCCATCCTGTGACATCATCACTCAGCAGAGCACAGCTTCCACCTGGGGAGCCATGGCAACCCAGTAAGCACCCATATCAACAGTCAAAGTGTAGATTACAATACACACACAATCTCCTGTTCTATCTACCATTCCATCGGTCTCTCTCACTCTTCGAGAGCCATTTTGTCCGTCTTTGTTACTATAAATAGAGTTGGGGTTAAATAAGTATCTAACCAGCACTAGTTTTCCCATGACATCACTGCTGTTTCATGCTCTGGCTACAGAAAGGATCTCAAAATAGTCAGACCTGTCCAGGAGAGGGAGAGAGAAGGAAAGAGTGAAAGAGAATGAGATCATGAGGAAAATAATGTGGTTGTTAATGAATTGAAGATGTTATTTACTTAGGCGTGTAAGTTGGCTCAATTCACTCAACTCATTGTGACATTACTATACTGTGAAAAAGGTTGCCTCTGACCAACACTGGCTGTAAAATCATTGTCAAACTGAATGTCTGTGTGCTGTCATTTTCTAGCTCTCTCCCTCTCTCTAGCTCTCTCTCGCTCCCTCCCTCTAGCTTTCTCTTACTTGCTCTCTCATTCTATTTATCACAGCTCTCTTACACACACACACACACACACACACACACACACACACACACACACACACACACACACACACACACACACACACACACACACACAGAGTTGTCTTGTGGTTCTGGCTGATATGGTGAGTGGAGCTGTGCATTACTAGTGACAGCGCGAGGAGAGGCTGCCTGACTCCATAATGTTCTTAAACACGGACTTCTGTTTGTTTACTAAGTTTCAGAGGAACCACAAGCACCTAGTTCTGTGATTCATTCTGCCTTTGTTTACTCATGGTCCTTTGGGAACCCGTTGAGTGTCTGTGATTTGTAGACTGATCGTTACAGATTTTGTTTTTGTGTGTTTTTTTTAGCTTGAGCGCATATTTGTGATATTCCTGTATGTTAGTGAAGGTCTCCTGAGGAACGCAGACTGTTGCCCTGTTCTTCTCATCTCGTTCTCTTTACTCAGAGTTAGGCTGAGGTCCTGAGTGCCTGCCAGGGTCAAGGCTATGTCTGTCTCTGTCTGTGTGGTGGGGTAATATATATTTTTACTTTTGGACATTTCCTCTCTCGCGCGCTCAGATATATACAAAAACACACACACTGTTTCCTGTCTGATTACCCAGAGTTCCCTTTTCTGTGGCTGATGTTTCCGGCTTTGTGGGTTAAATGGCACCAATTTGGCATCGACTGCTTTAATTAAGAATAGTTGCGCGTATGTTTTTGTGTGTCATGTCAGTGTAAGCGGAAACTGCCCTGTAGAGTAGAGGCCGATCAGATCAGTGTTCACTGCAAGAGGTGAAGACCAATTCACCTGGTCAACACACTGAGCGTGGTTACATGCACACAATAATACGATGACTGTGGATTGTCACATTAAAATAGTTTAAACCGTTTACATTCTTTGCAAGGAGAATCATTTTCCTAATAATCCTGTTTCCATGGAGACATCTGAAATCGGGCTTCCTGATGGGATTTGCCAGCAGCATACCACCCTGCATACCACTACTGGCTTGCTTCTGAAGCTAAGCAGGGTTGGTCCTGGTCAGGCCCTGGATGGGAGACCAGATGCTGCTGGAAGTGGTGTTGGAGGGCCAGTAGGAGGCACTCTTTCCTCTGGTCTAAAAAATATCCCAATGCCCCAGGGCAGTGATTGGGGACACTGCCCTGTGTAGGGTGCCGTCTTTCGGATGGGACGTTAAACGGGTGTCCTGACTCTCTGAGGTCATTAAAGATCCCATGGCACTTATCGTAAGAGTAGGGGTGTTAACCCCGGTGTCCTGGCTAAAATTCCCAATCTGGCCCTCAAACCATCATGGTCACCTAATAATCCCCAGTTTACAATTGGCTCATTCATCCCCCTCCTCTCCCCTGTAACTATTCCCCAGGTCGTTGCTGCAAATGAGAACGTGTTCTCAGTCAACTTACCTGGTAAAAAAAAAGGAAAAAAAGAAAAAAAAGAAGAAAAAAAAGAAGAAAAAATTTTTAAATCACCAATCAGAATAAACGCTCTACCACAGCGACCATGTTATTTTGGGGAAAGCTATTTCATTCTGAGTTCAGACATATATATATATATATGAGCTTGTATGTGAAAACTATTTCTAAACTGACTTCAGTTTTTACCGATGCTGGCACATGCACAAATAACCCACTGGACTGCCAATTGAAGCTGTTTACATGTCCTAATCATTTGAAAGATTGCTCTGAAAACCAGGTCTTTGCTTAATTCTTTTTTTGACCTTTCACTGACTAAGATAAGCAGAGTAAGGGGCGGCAAGTAGCCTAGTGGTTAACCAAAAGGTCTCTGGTTCAAATCCCTGAGCCAACTTGGTGAAACATCTGTCGGTGTCAAGTAAATGTGACTATTTCCATACTCGGCTTACTGCAATAATCAGTTTAATATCCTATTATTAGTGTGCTTGTAAACATCCTCAGCGACTGTATCAGAACATAACTAGAGGTCAATGTGTACTATAGTAGGACAAGCCGTCTCATTACCAGCTCTGTCTGCTTCCCCAATGGCACCCTATTCTCTTTCTAGTGCACTATTGACCAGGGCCCATAGTGCACTAGATAGGGCATATGTTGCCATTTGGGAGTCACACTGTATTTTTGACACTTCTAGGCCAGTGGTTCCCAACCTTTTTGGGTTACTGTACCACCACGGTACATTCTGCTCTGCACAGAGTACCCCTGAACTACCTCTTTTTTAACCAGTAAGCCTATGGTCTCATGGTTCTTCTCGAGGTCCCCCTGTGGGTAGTCCTAGTACCCCTGGTTGGGAAATGCTGATCTAGGCCTACATCAGATCAGAGCATCTTTCATGCCCGTGTGATGGCAACTCTTTAAGCTTGGCGACAACTAGGCTAGGACACTGAGGCTAGGACACTGGCTGTAGGGGACATATTTCAATATCATCCCTGCTTACTGTTTACCCTTTTGAGCCAATGCTGCTCCTCCCTGTGTGATAACATCTATGTTATCTACAACAATGTGCCCTAGGTTTGTGTACGTGTCTGGATGTGTTCACAGTTCACACGAGTGTGTTTGAAATGTGTTTTGCGGTGATGCCAACATACGGCGTTCTCTTGTAGAGGTCGACCGATTAATCGGAATGGCCGATTTTAATTAGGGCCGTTTTCAAAACAATCGGAAATCGGTATTTTTGGACACCGATTTGGCCGATTTGAAAAATAAATAAATAAATATATATATATATACACTGCTCAAAAAATTATGGGAACACTTAAACAACACAATGTAACTCCAAGTCAATCACACTTCTGTGAAATCAAACTGTCCACTTAGGAAGCAACACTGATTGACAATAAATTTCACATGCTGTTGTGCAAATGGAATAGACAAAAGGTGGAAATTATAGGCAATTAGCAAGACACCCCCAATAAAGGAGTGGTTCTGCAGGTGGTGACCACAGACCACTTCTCAATTCCTATGCTTCCTGGCTGATGTTTTGGTCACTTTTGAATGCTGGCGGTGCTTTCACTCTAGTGGTAGCATGAGACGGAGTCTACAACCCACACAAGTGGCTCAGGTAGTGCAGCTCATCCAGGATGGCACTTCAATGCGAGCTGTGGCAAGAAGGTTTGCTGTGTCTGTCAGCGTAGTGTCCAGAGCATGGAGGCGCTACCAGGAGACAGGCCAGTACATCAGGAGACGTGGAGGAGGCCGTAGGAGGGCAACAACCCAGCAGCAGGACCGCTACTGCCGCCTTTGTGCAAGGAGGTGCACTGCCAGAGCCTTGGAAAATGACCTCCAGCAGGGCACAAATGTGCATGTGTCTGCTCAAACTGTCAGAAACAGACTCCATGAGGGTGGTATGAGGGCCCGACATCCACAGATGGGGGTTGTGCTTACAGCCCAACACCGTGCAGGAAGTTTGGCATTTGCCAGAGAACACCAAGATTGGCAAATTCGCCACTGGCGCCCTGTGCTATTCACAGATGAAAGCAGGGTCACACTGAGCACATGTGACAGACGTGACAGAGTCTGGAGACGCCGTGGAGAACGGTCTGCTGCCTGCAACATCCTCCAGCATGACCGATTTGGCGGTGGGTCAGCCATGGTGTGGGGTGGCATTTCTTTGTGGGGCCGCACAGCCCTCCATGTGCTCGCCAGAGGTAGCCTGACTGCCATTAGGTATCGAGATGAGATCCTCAGACCCCTTGTGAGACCATATGCTGGTGCGGTTGGCCCTGGGTTCCTCCTAATGCAAGACAATGCTAGACCTCATGTGGCTGGAGTGTGTCAGCAGTTCCTGCAAGAGGAAGGCATTGATGCTATGGACTGGCCTGCCCGCTCCCCAGACCTGAATCCAATTGAGCACATCTGGGGACATCATGTCTCGCTCCATCCACCAACGCCACGTTGCACCACAGACTGTCCAGGAGTTGGCGGATGCTTTAGTCCAGGTCTGGGAGGAGATCCCTCAGGAGACCATCCGCCACCTCATCAGGAGCATGCCCAGGCGTTGTAGGGAGGTCATACAGGCACGTGGAGGCCACACACACTACTGAGCCTCATTTTGACTTGTTTTAAGGACATTACATCAAAGTTGGATCAGCCTGTAGTGTGGTTTTCCACTTTAATTTTGAGTGTGACTCCAAATCCAGACCTCCATGGGTTGATAAATTTGATTTCCATTGATAATTTGTGTGTGATTTTGTCAGCACATTCAACTATGTAAAGAAAAAAGTATTTAATAAGAATATTTCATTCATTCAGATCTAGGATGTGTTATTTTAGTGTTCCCTTTATTTTTTTGAGCAGTGTATTTAAAAAAAAAAATCACCTTTTTATTTAATCTTTATTTAACCAGGCAAGTCAGTTAAGAACACATTCTTTTTTACAATGACGGCCTAGGAACGGTGGGTTAACTGCCTCGTTCCGGGGCAGAACAACAGATTTTTATCTTGTCAGCTCGGGGGATTCAATCTTGCAACCTTACAGTTAACTAGTCCAACGCTCTAACCACCTGATTACATTGCACTCCACGAGGAGTGTGCCTGTTACGCGAATGCAGTGGAAGCCAAGGTAAGTTACTAGCCAGCATTAAACTTATCTTATAAAAAACAATCAAATCAATCAATCATAATCACTAGTTAACTACACATGGTTGATGATATTACTAGTTTATCTAGCGTGTCCTGCGTTGCAAATAATCGATGCGGTGCGTATCCTTGCTCCAATGTGTACCTAACCATAAACATCAATGCCTTTCTTAAAATCAATACACAGAAGTATATATTTTTAAACCTGCATATTTAGCTAAAAGAAATCCAGGTTAGCAGGAAATATTAACCAGGTAATATTGTGTCACTTCTCTTGCGTTCATTGCACGCAGAGTCAGTGTATATGCAACAGTTTGGGCCGCCTAATTTGACATAACATTGAAGGTTGTGCAATGTAACAGGAATATTTAGACTTATGGATGCCACCCGTTGGATAAAATACGGAACGGTTCCGTATTTCACTGAAAGAATAAATGTCTTTTTTTCGAAATTATAGTTTCCGGATTCGACCATTTTAATGACCTAAGGCTCGTATTTCTGTGTGTTATTATGTTATAACTAAGTCTATGATTTGATAGAGCAGTCTGACTGAGCGGTGGTAGGCAGCAGCAGGCTCGTAAGCATTCATTCAAACAGCACTTTCCTGCGTTTTGCCAGAAGCTCTTCGCTGTGCTTCAAGCCTATCAACTCCAGAGATTAGGCTGGTGTAACCGATGTGAAATGGCTAGCTAGTTAGCGGGGTGCGCGCTAATAGCTTTTCAAACGTCACTCGCTCTGAGACTTGGAGTAGTTGTTCCCCTTGCTCTGCATGGGTAACGCTGCTTCGAGGGTGGCTGTTGTCGATGTGTTCCTGGTTCGAGCCCAGGTAGAAGCGAGGAGAGGGATGGAAGCTATACTGTTACACTGGCAATACTAAAGTGCCTATAAGAACATCCAATAGTCAAAGGTATCTGAAATACAAATGGTATAGAGATAAATAGTCCTATAATAACTACAACCTAAAACTTCTTACCTGGGAATATTGAAGACGCATGTTAAAAGGAACCACCAGCTTTCTCATGTTCTGAGCAAGGAACTTAAACGTTAGCTTTCTTACATGGCACATATTGCACTTTTACGTTCTTCTCCAACACTTTGTTTTTGCATTATTTAAACCAAATTGAATATGTTTCATTATTTATTTGAGGCTAAATTGATTTTATTGATGTATTATATTAAGTTAAAATAAGTGTTCATTCAGTATTGTTGTAATTGTCATTATTACAAATAAATAAATAAAATTGGCCGATTTTTAATCGGTATCGGCTTTTTTGGTCCTCCAATAATCGGTATCAGTATCGGCGTTAAAATCATAATCGGTCGACCTCTATTCTCTTGTGATAACATGTAGAGATTTGATAACTGGGCTGTGGCATCTTAAAACATGGCAAAGTAATGGTGTGTGTGTGTTTTGAGGGAGGCTGGGCGACTCCCACTCCATTCCTTTGAAATGTGTAAGCCACAAGGTCCCGATAAGAACAGGGTTAGTACGGTCATGAAAATCCTGGAAAGGTCATGGAATTTTAAAATGGTGTTTTTCAGTCCTGGAGAAGTTTTGGACAAGTCATGGAAATTAATTTAATTATTTCTGTTATTTATTTAGGCACAGTTTTTAAACAATTCATCAATCAAATACAAATATCTGCCAGGATCAGAATGACACTTACATTGCAGCAGCTGGTAGGCCTATAAAATATAATAGAGAACTGACTAACTAGGTAGCCAGTTCAAAACGTACAGTATCTTGTCACCTAGCTAGCTAACTCCCTAGTCAACTTTTCTAATGATTTCATATGATTCATTTAAACTATTTTTGATGACATTTTGACTATTTTTGATGAAAATTAATGATTCATTTTGCCATTGAATTAGTTGGTAGTTGGTTCCATGGCATTGAATCGAATCAAAATAATAATTTGTGAATCGTGAACATCAATTTTAGGAAAATAATATTAGATGTAGCCTTTCTTTTGTATTAAGTGGCTTCAACTTGTTTTGTAGATACTTCCAGTTGATTTGGGCATCCAATATATGGACGTTGCAACTGCATAGATGCTAGTCAGCATGCAAAGTTAACACTTCCAAGATAAGTATAACTAAACTAGAAAAGGTACATTTCTAAAGAAAGCGTGGCCTTGCTTCAGATAAATAAAAAGATTTATAACCTACCATGGCCATTTAATCTTTGATACGTTGAATGAGCAAATTATTTAAAAAGGCAAAAATTATTTGGTTGCAATGTTTTTCATCAAGGGTGGTCGGCCATCTTCCAGGAGAGCTAATGTGTGTGCAGGCTTTTATTCCTGTCCCCCTCAAACAAACCCCATTTTAGAAATGAGCTGCTCAACTGGACCTTGATCAACTGGCTCTGAGGTGTTTGAGCAGGGCTGGATCAAAATCCTCCACAGCCAATGGCTCTCCAGACTGAGGGTTGACCATTTAGTTTTATACAGATATTCTAGTTTGCGGGGGGGGGTGTTTAAGTGGCTTGCTCAATGACAGGACATTGTACATGGGATCAGAGAGCATCCACCCACTGTCTTTCACATTCCTCATACTTTTTTATATGTACCTGGAGAGTCATGGAAATGTTAAAACATCTTCAATGTAAATCCCTGTTTAGGGGACCTGTTTGGTTCTGGTACCGGTTCTGACCGTCATTTTCACTCAAATCCATCTGTGGACACCGTAGATGAAAATGGCTTGCATTGAGCAATCACACTGGTTCCCACGGACATAGAAGTATATTTTTTGAGCCTGTGTGATGTAGGGTGTGAAATCTGAAACCACTTGAAGCTGGGATGTGTCTCTTAACTTTTTTAATTTGTTATTCGACTGTCCTCCATCTCCTGGCTGAACCACAGCCTTTGACAAAGCACATACCAGCGATCCTTACATCGTAGCGCAGCAGGACAGATCGGTTTAATCAATATAACACATTCAGAAATTGATTTATAGCATTAATCTAAAATACTTAATTGATTTTTAAGAAAAACACTTTCTGTGATTGATATGAGGTGAAAGGCGAGTTCCTAACACGCTACCCAAACCGGACGTGTCGCATGCGCGACCATCGCAAAAATAAATATACACATACGTGTTATTCAATCATTGCACCCACACTGCTTGCGCGTGCCAACGAGCGTCTGCATTGCTGCCATATATTGCCTAAAGAAGATGAAGCCTGAAGGAGGAGAGATGACTAGAAACGATTCGGTTGACTGTTTTATGTGTGGATTAATTGTCAGAGTAGAGGACCTTGTGCATTTCAGGTAAAATAACAACTCGTAAAATAACAACTCAATGTTTTTATCCCAGGACAAATTGGCTAGCAACAGCAAGCCAGCTAAATAAGACAAATTCGCTAGCTAGTTAAATTGCCGTAAATGTTTAATGCTATGCAACCTGTCACCAAATGAATATAATTGGTTGAGTTTGTTTTGATATTTCAACCTGTGTGTCGTGTTTGGTGTGAGGGGACAAAATCTATTTGTGCATGATGCCGGACGTCCGGTTTGGTTCTGGTGTAGTTAGTTCAGGAGCCAAGCCAGAACTGTGTGACTTTCACAACGGTAGGATCAGGTGTTCAGACTTTTTTAGAAAATATGCTCACACTAAACATACACAAATGCATTTTACAGTTATAAGGAAGGTGAAATGTTGTAGTTAGTGGCTTTATAATTAGATTATTCTATACTTGGAAAGCATATGTCATTTCAAGCGTTATTCGTACAGTTTTGTTGAATAGGAACGATGTCATAAAACATCATTCATTTTCATATCATATTTGTACTGTGTACTTGAGCTTGTATCCTCAAAAGTGACTACACCTCAGCAATTTATAACTATTTGTAGCAGAACAGTGAGGTTTTAACCTTTCTTGGCGTATGCAGCAGTATTCATTTTTGTTTACGGTCCTCTCATGATAAATAATTACTTTAGAGGATTACATAGATTACATGTAGTTACATTTAAAAGTTAAGTCATGTAAAAGTCCTACATTTCCATCTGTCAAGATGTGTATGAACCCTGTAAGAAATAACAGCCATGGAGACTGAACACTCCTTAAGGCACAAGCTAATATCAGCCCAATACCGTAGAAACAGAAGGTTACAGACACAACACAGGGGGCTTCCTATTCAGTCTAGCTGCAGACACAGCCATTTAGGTCTATGATGAGGGTTATAGTCTTTGGTCTCAGCCATCCCAGCCAATCTCAATGTGAGAGAGAAAGTCATCAACAAAAGACTCCCCTGTCACTCTGGCCCAGGTCCAATCAGCTGGGTGGCTCAGGAGAGAGGGAGAGACTGGGAGGGAAGGCGGAATGGAGGGATTGAAGATGTTGAGATGGTGTGCTGTCCGACCTTGTCTGCATAGCATTGAGAGAGGGGGGAAGTGAGAGAGAGAATGGGTAGGCTAATGTAACCTTTTTCTGTTGAAGAGAGCTGATCACTGAAACCTGTGAAAGAAACTAAAGTGAGCGTGTAGTGTGTGTGTGTGTGTGCCTCTGTGTCTTCTCCAGAAGGATGACTATAAAACCGTAGAGGAGGGTTGTGATGGTCAGTGTGTGTTCTCTGACCACTGACCCCCAGTCTCTGGCTGGTTGCTAATTGGCTCCAGATGCTGGAGAATATGTGGAATGTATATTACTGTACTTTGACTTATCATTTGCTGTGAACCAGGACTAAAATAATTGGTCTCTGGGATAATAAAGATATGTTTGATAGAATGTTTGGAAGCACAGTTATAGAGACCGTGTATCTCATTTGTGGCTTATTCCAATGGAGTATTAGGCCTACCATATAGGTGCTGATATCTTGAGAAATGCATCCTTAGGGAGTTAGCAACTTTTCTTTTTTCCTTTTGGAAAAAACTAAAGTGAGAGTGGGGGGGGGGGGGGGTAGATCAGCTTTAATATTGCAGATAGATTGACTACCATCAATGTCATTACATGCATCATTTCCTATCTCCCATATATATATATATATATATATATATATATATATTATATTTAAAAAAATTGGATACTACATGATTCCATATGTGTTACTTCATAGTTTTGATGTCTTCACTTTTATTCTACAATGTAGACAATAGTACAAATAAAGAAAAACCCTTGAATGAGTAGGTGTGTCCAAACCTCTATATAAACACACACCACACGTACTAAAACATTTCTGTAGCATTGAAGGGCCCCAATAACATAGTGGCCTCCGTCATTCTTAAATGGAAGAAGCTTGGAACCACTAAGACTCTTCCTAGAGCTAGTCGCCCGGCCAAACTGAGCAGTCGGGGGAGAAGGGCCTTGGTCAGGGAGGTGACCAAGAACCTTGTGTGGTAGTGGCCAGACGGAAGCCTCTCCTCAGTAAAAGGCACATGACAGCCTGCCTGTTTGCCAAAAGGCACCTAAAGAACTCAGACCATGAGAAACAAGGTTCTCTGGTCTGTTGAAACCAAGGTTGAACTATTTTGCCTGAATGCAAGTGTCACGTCTGGAGGAAACCTGGCACCATCCCTACGGTGAAGCATGGTGGTGGCAGCATCATGGTGGTGAAACCATCCCTACGGTGAAGCATGGTGGTGGCAGCATCATGGTGGTGGCACCATCCCTACGGTGAAGCATGGTGGTGGCAGCATCATGCTGTGGGGATCTTCTTCAGTGGCAGGGAAACTAGTCAGGATCGAGGGAAAGATGAATGGCGCAAAGTACAGAGAGACCCTTGATGAAAACCTGCTCCAGAGCGCTCAGGCCCTCAGACTGGGGCGAATGTTCACCTTCCAACAGGACAAAGATCCTAAGCACACAGCCAAGACAATATATTATACAGTATATTTTACAATCGTTTTTTTTTTTTGTCCCATCCTTCAGCTACCCTCAACCCCTCTCATTTATTTCTGAAGACCATCCAGTTTTCTATTTTACATATTTTTCAACTGTGCTGGAAGTGAGCAACTTTCCCACAAGCTTTATCTTTTGTGTGTCTGTGTAATCTTCAGCACCCCCTGGTGTTGGACAGTGGTAATACGTGAGATGCTGCCATCACCAGGACATTCATTGGTGTAGCCTGACACCTTTTGGCAAAAATGTGCAATTGCAAATGTATTGTGATTCTGCCATAAACCTGTCAAAATCTGGAATCTTATAATATCAATCCCAGCCTGTTAGAAAGTTTCAGATGATCCATAACTTGTTACCAGAGGAATTAGTGAGCTAATCTCCATATACATGTTGAATATTGATCCAGTGTGATGTGTAACAGTCAGTGTTTACTGAAGTGATCCTGTAGAGTGATCGTGATCTATCTGTAGCCTACATTCCCCTCTGTGCTACTGTGATCAATGCCCTAATAATGACCTCATAGAGATTATCCAGCCTAATCCTAATTTATCCTTTCATCTCTCCCACTCCCTCCCGTTTTTGTCCCTTCTATCTCCCCATCTACCTCATTGTCCCTCTTTTCTCCTGTTTGATCTCCCCATTTCTTTCTGTCTTTCCCTCATTCTCCCATCCTCCCCCCACTCCCCTCTGTACAGAATATCAAACGGCTGTTTCCTGATGAGGTAGGTTGTGTGCGATCCAACATTGTCTCAGTGATCTGACTGTCTTGGTTGCATGTCACGCTACCCTGTAGCCCACCTCTAACCCCCTGCCCCTCCAACACTAACACCCCATAATAACACAGCCATGTAGCTGTCTGTGTGCTACTCACCCTGGTTGGTTCAACACATGTTGGACAGCACATGTTACCTTCCTGCCTCCCTGGCTCCCCTCAGTGGTCTGTCTAAGGCACTGCATTGTAAATAAGAATTTGTTCTTAACTGACCTGCCTAGTTAAATAAAGGTTAGGTCTCGGGTGGATGTTGGGGGGGGGGGGGGGGGTATAATTAATTAGCTCTGCACATGGCTTGCCAGCTACCTTTGTTTGTGGCTTGCCAGCTACCTTTGTTTGTGAACATAGCATGTCCCTAACCCTAGTGGGTCATCCATGCTTCACACTGCTCCTGTGTCATTGTGCAGCTACTTACCAGTGCTCTGGTGTCCCTGCGCTGTCATCTTCACACTGTCAGCAGCTATACAGGCAATAATTTGTGTTTTACTCTGTACAATAATTAGTGTTTTACTCTGTACAATAATTAGTGTTTTACTCTGTACAATAATTAGTGTTTTACTCTGTACAATAATTAGTGTTTTACTCTGTACAATAATTAGTGTTTTACTCTGTACAATAATTAGTGTTTTACTCTGTACAATAATTAGTGTTTTACTCTGTACAATAATTAGTGTTTTACTCTGTACACTAGAATGAGATGAAGGAGGATCAGATGTCCTTGCCAACTGTTTGGAGGAAACTGATGTTCATGTCACTCTGATCCTGTTTCATCTTGTTCACACATGAATGTCAGCTTTCTGTCAGCTCCAGCCAAGGTGTTTCACAGTGATATTTAGTCGTCCATGATGTCTGAACGTCCACTGGAGTCTGATGCCCAATCCCAAATCAACTCTGACCTTGCCCTGACCTATCCAATCCAAGGGGTCAGGTTGATCTGGAATAACCCTAATATGACCCTGCGTGACCTCTGACCCCTGGCATTTGACCCCCTGCAGTTGGAGCGTTTCACCAGCATGAGGATGAAGAAGGACAAGGAGAAGCCTCATGCACCTGCTCAGCGCCACTCCAGCGCTGTCCACTACGAGGTGCCTGCCCAGGAGACCATGCTGCATGACCATCCTGACGAATACGTCCTGGAACTCTTCGAACAGATGCTGGTGAGAGAGAGGGTTAAACACACAGATACTGACTCGGTAGAGGCTGGTGAGAGAGAGGGTTAAACACACAGATACTGACTCTGTAGAGGCTGGTGAGAGAAAGGGTTAAACACCGAGATACTGACTCTGTAGAGGCTGGTGAGAGAGAGGGTTAAACACAGAGATACTGACTCTGTAGAGGCTGGTGAGAGAGAGGGTTAAACACAGAGATACTGACTCTGTAGAGGCTGGTGAGAGAGAGGGTTAAACACCGAGATACTGACTCTGTAGAGGCTGGTGAGAGAGAGGGTTAAACACAGATATACTGACTCTGTAGAGGCTGGTGAGAGAGAGGGTTAAACACAGAGATACTGACTGTAGAGGCTGGTGAGAGAGAGGGTTAAACACAGATATACTGACTCTGTAGAGGCTGGTGAGAGAGAGGGTTAAACACAGAGATACTGACTCTGTAGAGGCTGGTGAGAGAGAGGGTTAAACACCGAGATACTGACTCTGTAGAGGCTGGTGAGAGAGAGGGTTAAACACCGAGATACTGACTCTGTAGAGGCTGGTGAGAGAAAGGGTTAAACACCGAGATACTGACTCTGTAGAGGCTGGTGAGAGAGAGGGTTAAACACCGAGATACTGACTCTGTAGAGGCTGGTGAGAGAGAGGGTTAAACACCGAGATACTGACTCTGTAGAGGCTGGTGAGAGAAAGGGTTAAACACCGAGATACTGACTCTGTAGAGGCTGGTGAGAGAGAGGGTTAAACACCGAGATACTGACTCTGTAGAGGCTGGTGAGAGAGAGGGTTAAACACTGAGATACTGACTCTGTAGAGGCTGGTGAGAGAGAGGGTTAAACACACAGATACTGACTCTGTAGAGGCTGGTGAGAGAGAAAGGATGTGTATGAGTGTGTACCGAGTGTGTGTGAACTGTAGGCTGTTTTGGGATGCTCACTCTACGACCCCCCCCCCCCCCCCCCCCCCCCCCAGGTGGATATGAACTTGAATGACGAGAAGCAGCGGCCTCTGCGGGCGAAAGACATCTCCATCAAACGAGAGATGGTTTCTCAGTACCTCCACACATCGAAAGCTGTGAGTAACAATGTTGTGTTACTGGGATAAC